>NW_027364582.1:0-206073 GCF_046119375.1 Phyllobates terribilis
GAAGATTCAAAGAGAGTGAGATGCCAGCTCCTTTCATTCAGTCAGTACTTTCAATCATTTCTGGACGTTTTTCAATGGCAAAAATCAATGAATATTGTAAATGCACAAACAGTAATTTCTCCGCATTGCAAGGTGCAATTCTGAATTTTTTTGCTTTTTCCCGCTCCTCTTAGCATGATAAAGAAGATTCAAAGAGAGTGAGGTGCCAGCTCCTTTCATTCAGTCAGTAGCTTCAATCATTTCTGGACGTTTTTCAATGGTAAAAATCAATGAATATTGTAAATGCACAAACAGTAATTTCTCCACATTGCAAGGTGCAATTCTGAAATTTTTTGCTTTTCCCTGCTCCTCTTAGCATGATAAAGAAGATTCAAAGAGAGTGAGATGCCAGCTCCTTTCATTCAGTCAGTAGCTTCAAACATTTCTGGTATATGAATAACATGATGTTTTTCAATGGCAAAAATCAATGAATATTGTAAATGCACAAACAGTAATTTCTCCGCATTGCAAGGTGCAATTCTGAAATTTTTTGCTTTTTCCTGCTCCTCTTAGCATGATAAAGAAGATTCAAAGAGAGTGAGATGCCAGCTCCTTTCATTCAGTCAGTAGCTTCAAACATTTCTGGTATATGAATAACATGATGTTTTTCAATGGCAAAAATCAATGAATATTGTAAATGCACAAACAGTAATTTCTCCGCATTGCAAGGTGCAATTCTGAAATTTTTTGCTTTTTCCTGCTCCTCTTAGCATGATAAAGGAGATTCAAAGAGAGTGAGATGCCAGCTCCTTTCATTCAGTCAGTAGCTTCAATCAATTCTGGACGTTTTTCAATGGCAAAAATCAATGAATATTGTAAATGCACAAACAGTAATTTCTCCGCATTGCAAGGTGCAATTCTGAAATTTTTTGCTTTTTCCTGCTCCTCTTAGCATGATAAAGAAGATTCAAAGAGCGTGAGATGTCAGCTCCTTTCATTCAGTCAGTAGCTTCAAACATTTCTGGTATATGAATAACATGATGTTTTTCAATGGCAAAAATCAATGAATATTGTAAATGCACAAACAGTAATTTCTCCGCATTGCAAGGTGCAATTCTGAAATTTTTTGCTTTTTCCTGCTCCTCTTAGCATGATAAAGAAGATTCAAAGAGAGTGAGATGCCAGCTCCTTTCATTCAGTCAGTAGCTTCAATCATTTCTGGACGTTTTTCAATGGCAAAAATCAATGAATATTGTAAATGCACAAACAGTAATTTCTCCGCATTGCAAGGTGCAATTCTGAAATTTTTTGCTTTTTCCTGCTCCTCTTAGCATGATAAAGAAGATTCAAAGAGAGTGAGATGCCAGCTCCTTTCGTTCAGTCAGTAGCTTCAATCATTTCTGGACGTTTTTCAATGGCAAAAATCATTGAATATTATAAATGCACAAACAGTAATTTCTCCGCATTGCAAGGTGCAATTCTGAAATTTTTTACTTTTTCCTGCTCCTCTTAGCATGATAAAGAAGATTCAAAGAGAGTGAGATGCCAGCTCCTTTCATTCAGTCAGTAGCTTCAATCATTTCTGGTATATGAATAACATGATGTTTTTCAATGGCAAAAATCAATGAATATTGTAAATGCACAAACAGTAATTTCTCCGCATTGCAAGGTGCAATTCTGAAATTTTTTGCTTTTTCCTGCTCCTCTTAGCATGATAAACAAGATTCAAAGAGAGTGAGATGCCAGCTCCTTTCATTCAGTCAGTAGCTTCAATCATTTCTGGACGTTTTTCAATGGCAAAAATCAATGAATATTGTAAATGCACAAACAGTAATTTCTCCGCATTGCAAGGTGCAATTCTGAAATTTTTTGCTTTTTCCTGCTCCTCTTAGCATGATAAAGAAGATTCAAAGAGAGTGAGATGCCAGCTCCTTTCATTCAGTCAGCAGCTTCAAACATTTCTGGTATATGAATAACATGATGTTTTTCAATGGCAAAAATCAATGAATATTGTAAATGCACAAACAGTAATTTCTCCGCATTGCAAGGTGCAATTCTGAAATTTTTTGCTTTTTCCTGCTCCTCTTAGCATGATAAAGAAGATTCAAAGAGAGTGAGATGCCAGCTCCTTTCATTCAGTCAGTAGCTTCAATCATTTCTGGACGTTTTTCAATGGCAAAAATCAATGAATATTGTAAATGCACAAACAGTAATTTCTCCGCATTGCAAGGTGCAATTCTGAAATTTTTTGCTTTTTCCTGCTCCTCTTAGCATGATAAAGAAGATTCAAAGAGAGTGAGATGCCAGCTCCTTTCATTCAGTCAGTACCTTCAATCATTTCTGGACGTTTTTCAATGGCAAAAATCAATGAATATTGTAAATGCACAAACAGTAATTTCTCCGCATTGCAAGGTGCAATTCTGAAATTTTTTGCTTTTTCCCGCTCCTCTTAGCATGATAAAGAAGATTCAAAGAGAGTGAGGTGCCAGCTCCTTTCATTCAGTCAGTAGCTTCAAACATTTCTGGTATATGAATAACATGTTTTTCAATGGCAAAAATCAATGAATATTGTAAATGCACAAACAGTAATTTCTCCGCATTGCAAGGTGCAATTCTGAAATTTTTTGATTTTTCCTGCTCCTCTTAGCATGATAAAGAAGATTCAAAGAGAGTGAGATGCCAGCTCCTTTCATTCAGTCAGTAGCTTCAATCATTTCTGGACGTTTTTCAATGGCAAAAATCAATGAATATTGTAAATGCACAAACAGTAATTTCTCCGCATTGCAAGGTGCAATTCTGAAATTTTTTGCTTTTTCCTGCTCCTCCTAGCATGATAAAGAAGATTCAAAGAGAGTGAGATGCCAGCTCCTTTCATTCAGTCAGTAGCTTCAATCATTTCTGGATGTTTTTCAATGGCAAAAATCAATGAATATTGTAAATGCACAAACTGTAATTTCTCCGCATTGCAAGGTGCAATTCTGAAATTTTTTACTTTTTCCTGCTCCTCTTAGCATGATAAAGAAGATTCAAAGAGAGTGAGATGCCAGCTCCTTTCATTCAGTCAGTAGCTTCAATCATTTCTGGACGTTTTTCAATGGCAAAAATCAATGAATATTGTAAATGCACAAACAGTAATTTCTCCGCATTGCAAGGTGCAATTCTGAAATTTTTTGCTTTTTCCTGCTCCTCTTAGCATGATAAAGAAGATTCAAAGAGAGTGAGATGCCAGCTCCTTTCATTCAGTCAGTACTTTCAATCATTTCTGGACGTTTTTCAATGGCAAAAATCAATGAATATTGTAAATGCACAAACAGTAATTTCTCCGCATTGCAAGGTGCAATTCTGAATTTTTTTGCTTTTTCCCGCTCCTCTTAGCATGATAAAGAAGATTCAAAGAGAGTGAGGTGCCAGCTCCTTTCATTCAGTCAGTAGCTTCAATCATTTCTGGACGTTTTTCAATGGTAAAAATCAATGAATATTGTAAATGCACAAACAGTAATTTCTCCACATTGCAAGGTGCAATTCTGAAATTTTTTGCTTTTCCCTGCTCCTCTTAGCATGATAAAGAAGATTCAAAGAGAGTGAGATGCCAGCTCCTTTCATTCAGTCAGTAGCTTCAAACATTTCTGGTATATGAATAACATGATGTTTTTCAATGGCAAAAATCAATGAATATTGTAAATGCACAAACAGTAATTTCTCCGCATTGCAAGGTGCAATTCTGAAATTTTTTGCTTTTTCCTGCTCCTCTTAGCATGATAAAGAAGATTCAAAGAGAGTGAGATGCCAGCTCCTTTCATTCAGTCAGTAGCTTCAAACATTTCTGGTATATGAATAACATGATGTTTTTCAATGGCAAAAATCAATGAATATTGTAAATGCACAAACAGTAATTTCTCCGCATTGCAAGGTGCAATTCTGAAATTTTTTGCTTTTTCCTGCTCCTCTTAGCATGATAAAGGAGATTCAAAGAGAGTGAGATGCCAGCTCCTTTCATTCAGTCAGTAGCTTCAATCAATTCTGGACGTTTTTCAATGGCAAAAATCAATGAATATTGTAAATGCACAAACAGTAATTTCTCCGCATTGCAAGGTGCAATTCTGAAATTTTTTGCTTTTTCCTGCTCCTCTTAGCATGATAAAGAAGATTCAAAGAGCGTGAGATGTCAGCTCCTTTCATTCAGTCAGTAGCTTCAAACATTTCTGGTATATGAATAACATGATGTTTTTCAATGGCAAAAATCAATGAATATTGT
Organism: Phyllobates terribilis; assembly: GCF_046119375.1. Classification (NCBI taxonomy): domain Eukaryota; kingdom Metazoa; phylum Chordata; class Amphibia; order Anura; family Dendrobatidae; genus Phyllobates; species Phyllobates terribilis. The sequence continues at coordinate 4,235 of NW_027364582.1, forward strand.
AAATGCACAAACAGTAATTTCTCCGCATTGCAAGGTGCAATTCTGAAATTTTTTGCTTTTTCCTGCTCCTCTTAGCATGATAAAGAAGATTCAAAGAGAGTGAGATGCCAGCTCCTTTCATTCAGTCAGTAGCTTCAATCATTTCTGGACGTTTTTCAATGGCAAAAATCAATGAATATTGTAAATGCACAAACAGTAATTTCTCCGCATTGCAAGGTGCAATTCTGAAATTTTTTGCTTTTTCCTGCTCCTCTTAGCATGATAAAGAAGATTCAAAGAGAGTGAGATGCCAGCTCCTTTCGTTCAGTCAGTAGCTTCAATCATTTCTGGACGTTTTTCAATGGCAAAAATCATTGAATATTATAAATGCACAAACAGTAATTTCTCCGCATTGCAAGGTGCAATTCTGAAATTTTTTACTTTTTCCTGCTCCTCTTAGCATGATAAAGAAGATTCAAAGAGAGTGAGATGCCAGCTCCTTTCATTCAGTCAGTAGCTTCAATCATTTCTGGTATATGAATAACATGATGTTTTTCAATGGCAAAAATCAATGAATATTGTAAATGCACAAACAGTAATTTCTCCGCATTGCAAGGTGCAATTCTGAAATTTTTTGCTTTTTCCTGCTCCTCTTAGCATGATAAACAAGATTCAAAGAGAGTGAGATGCCAGCTCCTTTCATTCAGTCAGTAGCTTCAATCATTTCTGGACGTTTTTCAATGGCAAAAATCAATGAATATTGTAAATGCACAAACAGTAATTTCTCCGCATTGCAAGGTGCAATTCTGAAATTTTTTGCTTTTTCCTGCTCCTCTTAGCATGATAAAGAAGATTCAAAGAGAGTGAGATGCCAGCTCCTTTCATTCAGTCAGCAGCTTCAAACATTTCTGGTATATGAATAACATGATGTTTTTCAATGGCAAAAATCAATGAATATTGTAAATGCACAAACAGTAATTTCTCCGCATTGCAAGGTGCAATTCTGAAATTTTTTGCTTTTTCCTGCTCCTCTTAGCATGATAAAGAAGATTCAAAGAGAGTGAGATGCCAGCTCCTTTCATTCAGTCAGTAGCTTCAATCATTTCTGGACGTTTTTCAATGGCAAAAATCAATGAATATTGTAAATGCACAAACAGTAATTTCTCCGCATTGCAAGGTGCAATTCTGAAATTTTTTGCTTTTTCCTGCTCCTCTTAGCATGATAAAGAAGATTCAAAGAGAGTGAGATGCCAGCTCCTTTCATTCAGTCAGTAGCTTCAATCATTTCTGGACGTTTTTCAATGGCAAAAATCAATGAATATTGTAAATGCACAAACAGTAATTTCTCCGCATTGCAAGGTGCAATTCTGAAATGTTTTGCTTTTTCCTGCTCCTCTTAGCATGATAAAGAAGATTCAAAGAGAGTGAGATGCCAGCTCCTTTCATTCAGTCAGTAGCTTCAATCATTTCTGGACGTTTTTCAATGGCAAAAATCAATGAATATTGTAAATGCACAAACAGTAATTTCTCCGCATTGCAAGGTGCAATTCTGAAATTTTTTGCTTTTTCCTGCTCCTCTTAGCATGATAAAGAAGATTCAAAGAGAGTGAGATGCCAGCTCCTTTCATTCAGTCAGTAGCTTCAAACATTTCTGGTATATGAATAACATGATGTTTTTCAATGGCAAAAATCAATGAATATTGTAAATGCACAAACAGTAATTTCTCCGCATTGCAAGGTGCAATTCTGAAATTTTTTGCTTTTTCCTGCTCCTCTTAGCATGATAAAGAAAATTCAAAGAGAGTGAGATGCCAGCTCCTTTCATTCAGTCAGTAGCTTCAAACATTTCTGGTATATGAATAACATGATGTTTTTCAATGGCAAAAATCAATGAATATTGTAAATGCACAAACAGTAATTTCTCCGCATTGCAAGGTGCAATTCTGAAATTTTTTGCTTTTTCCTGCTCCTCTTAGCATGATAAAGAAGATTCAAAGAGAGTGAGATGCCAGCTCCTTTCATTCAGTCAGTAGCTTCAATCATTTCTGGACGTTTTTCAATGGCAAAAATCAATGAATATTGTAAATGCACAAACAGTAATTTCTCCGCATTGCAAGGTGCAATTCTGAAATTTTTTGCTTTTTCCTGCTCCTCTTAGCATGATAAAGAAGATTCAAAGAGCGTGAGATGTCAGCTCCTTTCATTCAGTCAGTAGCTTCAAACATTTCTGGTATATGAATAACATGATGTTTTTCAATGGCAAAAATCAATGAATATTGTAAATGCACAAACAGTAATTTCTGCGCATTGCAAGGTGCAATTCTGAAATTTTTTGCTTTTTCCTGCTCCTCTTAGCATGATAAAGAAGATTCAAAGAGAGTGAGATGCCAGCTCCTTTCATTCAGTCAGTAGCTTCAATCATTTCTGGACGTTTTTCAATGGCAAAAATCAATGAATATTGTAAATGCACAAACAGTAATTTCTCCGCATTGCAAGGTGCAATTCTGAAATTTTTTGCTTTTTCCTGCTCCTCTTAGCATGATAAAGAAGATTCAAAGAGAGTGAGATGCCAGCTCCTTTCATTCAGTCAGTAGCTTCAAACATTTCTGGTATATGAATAACATGATGTTTTTCAATGGCAAAAATCAATGAATATTGTAAATGCACAAACAGTAATTTCTCCGCATTGCAAGGTGCAATTCTGAAATTTTTTGCTTTTTCCTGCTCCTCTTAGCATGATAAAGAAGATTCAAAGAGAGTGAGATGCCAGCTCCTTTCATTCAGTCAGTAGCTTCAATCATTTCTGGACTTTTTTCAATGGCAAAAATCAATGAATATTGTAAATGCACAAACAGTAATTTCTCCGCATTGCAAGGTGCAATTCTGAAATGTTATGCTTTTTCCTGCTCCTCTTAGCATGATAAAGAAGATTCAATGAGAGTGAGATGCCAGCTCCTTTCATTCAGTCAGTAGCTTCAAACATTTCTGGTATATGAATAACATGTTTTTCAATGGCAAAAATCAATGAATATTGTAAATGCACAAACAGTAATTTCTCCGCATTGCAAGGTGCAATTCTGAAATTTTTTGCTTTTTCCTGCTCCTCTTAGCATGATAAAGAAGATTCAAAGAGAGTGAGATGCCAGCTCCTTTCATTCAGTCAGTAGCTTCAATCATTTCTGGACGTTTTTCAATGGCAAAAATCAATGAATATTGTAAATGCACAAACAGTAATTTCTCCGCATTGCAAGGTGCAATTCTGAAATTTTTTGCTTTTTCCTGCTCCTCTTAGCATGATAAAGAAGATTCAAAGAGAGTGAGATGCCAGCTCCTTTCATTCAGTCAGTAGCTTCAATCATTTCTGGACGTTTTTCAATGGCAAAAATCAATGAATATTGTAAATGCACAAACAGTAATTTCTCGGCATTGCAAGGTGCAATTTTGAAATTTTTTGCTTTTTCCTGCTCCTCTTAGCATGATAAAGAAGATTCAAAGAGAGTGAGATGCCAGCTCCTTTCATTCAGTCAGTAGCTTCAAACATTTCTGGTATATGAATAACGATGTTTTTCAATGGCAAAAATCAATGAATATTGTAAATGCACAAACAGTAATTTCTCCGCATTGCAAGGTGCAAGTCTGAAATTTTTTGCTTTTTCCTGCTCCTCTTAGTATGATAAAGAAGATTCAAAGAGAGTGAGATGCCAGCTACTTTCATTCAGTCAGTAGCTTCAATCATTTCTGGACGTTTTTCAATGGTAAAAATCAATGAATATTGTAAATGCACAAACAGTAATTTCTCCACATTGCAAGGTGCAATTCTGAAATTTTTTGCTTTTTCCTGCTCCTCTTAGCATGGTAAAGAAGATTCAAAGAGAGTGAGATGCCAGCTCCTTTCATTCAGTCAGTAGCTTCAAACATTTCTGGTATATGAATAACATGATGTTTTTCAATGGCAAAAATCAATGAATATTGTAAATGCACAAACAGTAATTTCTCCGCATTGCAAGGTGCAATTCTGAAATTTTTGGCTTTTTCCTGCTCCTCTTAGCATGATAAAGAAGATTCAAAGAGAGTGAGATGCCAGCTCATTTCATTCAGTCAGTAGCTTCAAACATTTCTGGTATATGAATAACATGATGTTTTTCAATGGCAAAAATCAATGAATATTGTAAATGCACAAACAGTAATTTCTCCGCATTGCAAGGTGCAATTCTGAAATTTTTTGCTTTTTCCTGCTCCTCTTAGCATGATAAAGAAGATTCAAAGAGAGTGAGATGCCAGCTACTTTCATTCAGTCAGTAGATTCAATCATTTCTGGACGTTTTTCATTGTTAAAAATCAATGAATATTGTAAATGCACAAACAGTAATTTCTCCACATTGCAAGGTGCAATTCTGAAATTTTTTGCTTTTTCCTGCTCCTCTTAGCATGATAATGAAGATTCAAAGAGAGTGAGATGCCAGCTCCTTTCATTCAGTCAGTAGCTTCAAACATTTCTGGTATATGAATAACATGATGTTTTTCAATGGCAAAAATCAATGAATATTGTAAATGCACAAACAGTAATTTCTCCGCATTGCAAGGTGCAATTCTGAAATTTTTTGCTTTTTCCTGCTCCTCTTAGCCTGATAAAGAAGATTCAAAGAGAGTGAGATGCCAGCTCCTTTCATTCAGTCAGTAGCTTCAATCATTTCTGGATGTTTTTCAATGGCAAAAATCAATGAATATTGTAAATGCACAAACTGTAATTTCTCCGCATTGCAAGGTGCAATTCTGAAATTTTTTACTTTTTCCTGCTCCTCTTAGCATGATAAAGAAGATTCAAAGAGAGTGAGATGCCAGCTCCTTTCATTCAGTCAGTAGCTTCAATCATTTCTGGACGTTTTTCAATGGCAAAAATCAATGAATATTGTAAATGCACAAACAGTAATTTCTCCGCATTGCAAGGTGCAATTCTGAAATTTTTTGCTTTTTCCTGCTCCTCTTAGCATGATAAAGAAGATTCAAAGAGAGTGAGATGCCAGCTCCTTTCATTCAGTCAGTACTTTCAATCATTTCTGGACGTTTTTCAATGGCAAAAATCAATGAATATTGTAAATGCACAAACAGTAATTTCTCCGCATTGCAAGGTGCAATTCTGAATTTTTTTGCTTTTTCCCGCTCCTCTTAGCATGATAAAGAAGATTCAAAGAGAGTGAGGTGCCAGCTCCTTTCATTCAGTCAGTAGCTTCAAACATTTCTGGTATATGAATAACATGTTTTTCAATGGCAAAAATCAATGAATATTGTAAATGCACAAACAGTAATTTCTCCGCATTGCAAGGTGCAATTCTGAAATTTTTTGCTTTTTCCTGCTCCTCTTAGCATGATAATGAAGATTCAAAGAGAGTGAGATGCCAGCTCCTTTCATTCAGTCAGTAGCTTCAAACATTTCTGGTATATGAATAACATGATGTTTTTCAATGGCAAAAATCAATGAATATTGTAAATGCACAAACAGTAATTTCTCGGCATTGCAAGGTGCAATTCTGAAATTTTTTGCTTTTTCCTGCTCCTCTTAGCATGATAAAGAAGATTCAAAGAGAGTGAGATGCCAGCTCCTTTCATTCAGTCAGTAGCTTCAATCATTTCTGGACGTTTTTCAATGGCAAAAATCAATGAATATTGTAAATGCACAAACAGTAATTTCTCCGCATTGCAAGGTGCAATTCTGAAATGTTTTGCTTTTTCCTGCTCCTCTTAGCATGATAAAGAAGATTCAAAGAGCGTGAGATGTCAGCTCCTTTCATTCAGTCAGTAGCTTCAAACATTTCTGGTATATGAATAACATGATGTTTTTCAAAGGCAAAAATCAATGAATATTGTAAATGCACAAACAGTAATTTCTCCGCATTGCAAGGTGCAATTCTGAAATTATTTGCTTTTTCCTGCTCCTCTTAGCATGATAAAGAAGATTCAAAGAGAGTGAGATGCCAGCTCCTTTCATTCAGTCAGTAGCTTCAATCATTTCTGGACGTTTTTCAATGGCAAAAATCAATGAATATTGTAAATGCACAAACAGTAATTTCTCCGCATTGCAAGGTGCAATTCTGAAATTTTTTGCTTTTTCCTGCTCCTCTTAGCATGATAAAGAAGATTCAAAGAGAGTGAGATGCCAGCTCCTTTCGTTCAGTCAGTAGCTTCAATCATTTCTGGACGTTTTTCAATGGCAAAAATCATTGAATATTATAAATGCACAAACAGTAATTTCTCCGCATTGCAAGGTGCAATTCTGAAATTTTTTTACTTTTTCCTGCTCCTCTTAGCATGATAAAGAAGATTCAAAGAGAGTGAGATGCCAGCTCCTTTCATTCAGTCAGTAGCTTCAATCATTTCTGGTATATGAATAACATGATGTTTTTCAATGGCAAAAATCAATGAATATTGTAAATGCACAAACAGTAATTTCTCCGCATTGCAAGGTGCAATTCTGAAATTTTTTGCTTTTTCCTGCTCCTCTTAGCATGATAAACAAGATTCAAAGAGAGTGAGATGCCAGCTCCTTTCATTCAGTCAGTAGCTTCAATCATTTCTGGACGTTTTTCAATGGCAAAAATCAATGAATATTGTAAATGCACAAACAGTAATTTCTCCGCATTGCAAGGTGCAATTCTGAAATTTTTTGCTTTTTCCTGCTCCTCTTAGCATGATAAAGAAGATTCAAAGAGAGTGAGATGCCAGCTCCTTTCATTCAGTCAGTAGCTTCAAACATTTCTGGTATATGAATAACATGATGTTTTTCAATGGCAAAAATCAATGAATATTGTAAATGCACAAACAGTAATTTCTCCGCATTGCAAGGTGCAATTCTGAAATTTTTTGCTTTTTCCTGCTCCTCTTAGCATGATAAAGAAGATTCAAAGAGAGTGAGATGCCAGCTCCTTTCATTCAGTCAGTAGCTTCAATCATTTCTGGACGTTTTTCAATTGCAAAAATCAATGAATATTGTAAATGCACAAACAGTAATTTCTCCGCATTGCAAGGTGCAATTCTGAAATTTTTTGCTTTTTCCTGCTCCTCTTAGCATGATAAAGAAGATTCAAAGAGAGTGAGATGCCAGCTCCTTTCATTCAGTCAGTAGCTTCAATCATTTCTGGACGTTTTTCAATGGCAAAAATCAATGAATATTGTAAATGCACAAACAGTAATTTCTCCGCATTGCAAGGTGCAATTCTGAAATTTTTTGCTTTTTCCTGCTCCTCTTAGCATGATAAAGAAGATTCAAAGAGAGTGAGATGCCAGCTCCTTTCATTCAGTCAGTAGCTTCAAACATTTCTGGTATATGAATAACATGATGTTTTTCAATGGCAAAAATCAATGAATATTGTAAATGCACAAACAGTAATTTCTCCGCATTGCAAGGTGCAAGTCTGAAATTTTTTGCTTTTTCCTGCTCCTCTTAGTATGATAAAGAAGATTCAAAGAGAGTGAGATGCCAGCTACTTTCATTCAGTCAGTAGCTTCAATCATTTCTGGACGTTTTTCAATGGTAAAAATCAATGAATATTGTAAATGCACAAACAGTAATTTCTCCACATTGCAAGGTGCAATTCTGAAATTTTTTGCTTTTTCCTGCTCCTCTTAGCATGATAAAGAAGATTCAAAGAGAGTGAGATGCCAGCTCCTTTCATTCAGTCAGTAGCTTCAAACATTTCTGGTATATGAATAACATGATGTTTTTCAATGGCAAAAATCAATGAATATTGTAAATGCACAAACAGTAATTTCTCCGCATTGCAAGGTGCAATTCTGAAATTTTTTGCTTTTTCCTGCTCCTCTTAGCATGATAAAGAAGATTCAAAGAGAGTGAGATGCCAGCTCCTTTCATTCAGTCAGTAGCTTCAAACATTTCTGGTATATGAATAACATGATGTTTTTCAATGGCAAAAATCAATGAATATTGTAAATGCACAAACAGTAATTTCTCCGCATTGCAAGGTGCAATTCTGAAATTTTTTGCTTTTTCCTGCTCCTCTTAGCATGATAAAGAAGATTCAAAGAGAGTGAGATGCCAGCTACTTTCATTCAGTCAGTAGATTCAATCATTTCTGGACGTTTTTCATTGTTAAAAATCAATGAATATTGTAAATGCACAAACAGTAATTTCTCCACATTGCAAGGTGCAATTCTGAAATTTTTTGCTTTTTCCTGCTCCTCTTAGCATGATAATGAAGATTCAAAGAGAGTGAGATGCCAGCTCCTTTCATTCAGTCAGTAGCTTCAAACATTTCTGGTATATGAATAACATGATGTTTTTCAATGGCAAAAATCAATGAATATTGTAAATGCACAAACAGTAATTTCTCCGCATTGCAAGGTGCAATTCTGAAATTTTTTGCTTTTTCCTGCTCCTCTTAGCATGATAAAGAAGATTCAAAGAGAGTGAGATGCCAGCTCCTTTCATTCAGTCAGTAGCTTCAATCATTTCTGGATGTTTTTCAATGGCAAAAATCAATGAATATTGTAAATGCACAAACTGTAATTTCTCCGCATTGCAAGGTGCAATTCTGAAATTTTTTACTTTTTCCTGCTCCTCTTAGCATGATAAAGAAGATTCAAAGAGAGTGAGATGCCAGCTCCTTTCATTCAGTCAGTAGCTTCAATCATTTCTGGACGTTTTTCAATGGCAAAAATCAATGAATATTGTAAATGCACAAACAGTAATTTCTCCGCATTGCAAGGTGCAATTCTGAAATTTTTTGCTTTTTCCTGCTCCTCTTAGCATGATAAAGAAGATTCAAAGAGAGTGAGATGCCAGCTCCTTTCATTCAGTCAGTACTTTCAATCATTTCTGGACGTTTTTCAATGGCAAAAATCAATGAATATTGTAAATGCACAAACAGTAATTTCTCCGCATTGCAAGGTGCAATTCTGAATTTTTTTGCTTTTTCCCGCTCCTCTTAGCATGATAAAGAAGATTCAAAGAGAGTGAGGTGCCAGCTCCTTTCATTCAGTCAGTAGCTTCAAACATTTCTGGTATATGAATAACATGTTTTTCAATGGCAAAAATCAATGAATATTGTAAATGCACAAACAGTAATTTCTCCGCATTGCAAGGTGCAATTCTGAAATTTTTTGCTTTTTCCTGCTCCTCTTAGCATGATAATGAAGATTCAAAGAGAGTGAGATGCCAGCTCCTTTCATTCAGTCAGTAGCTTCAAACATTTCTGGTATATGAATAACATGATGTTTTTCAATGGCAAAAATCAATGAATATTGTAAATGCACAAACAGTAATTTCTCCGCATTGCAAGGTGCAATTCTGAAATTTTTTGCTTTTTCCTGCTCCTCTTAGCATGATAAAGAAGATTCAAAGAGAGTGAGATGCCAGCTCCTTTCATTCAGTCAGTAGCTTCAATCATTTCTGGATGTTTTTCAATGGCAAAAATCAATGAATATTGTAAATGCACAAACTGTAATTTCTCCGCATTGCAAGGTGCAATTCTGAAATTTTTTACTTTTTCCTGCTCCTCTTAGCATGATAAAGAAGATTCAAAGAGAGTGAGATGCCAGCTCCTTTCATTCAGTCAGTAGCTTCAATCATTTCTGGACGTTTTTCAATGGCAAAAATCAATGAATATTGTAAATGCACAAACAGTAATTTCTCCGCATTGCAAGGTGCAATTCTGAAATGTTTTGCTTTTTCCTGCTCCTCTTAGCATGATAAAGAAGATTCAAAGAGCGTGAGATGTCAGCTCCTTTCATTCAGTCAGTAGCTTCAAACATTTCTGGTATATGAATAACATGATGTTTTTCAAAGGCAAAAATCAATGAATATTGTAAATGCACAAACAGTAATTTCTCCGCATTGCAAGGTGCAATTCTGAAATTATTTGCTTTTTCCTGCTCCTCTTAGCATGATAAAGAAGATTCAAAGAGAGTGAGATGCCAGCTCCTTTCATTCAGTCAGTAGCTTCAATCATTTCTGGACGTTTTTCAATGGCAAAAATCAATGAATATTGTAAATGCACAAACAGTAATTTCTCCGCATTGCAAGGTGCAATTCTGAAATTTTTTGCTTTTTCCTGCTCCTCTTAGCATGATAAAGAAGATTCAAAGAGAGTGAGATGCCAGCTCCTTTCGTTCAGTCAGTAGCTTCAATCATTTCTGGACGTTTTTCAATGGCAAAAATCATTGAATATTATAAATGCACAAACAGTAATTTCTCCGCATTGCAAGGTGCAATTCTGAAATTTTTTACTTTTTCCTGCTCCTCTTAGCATGATAAAGAAGATTCAAAGAGAGTGAGATGCCAGCTCCTTTCATTCAGTCAGTAGCTTCAATCATTTCTGGTATATGAATAACATGATGTTTTTCAATGGCAAAAATCAATGAATATTGTAAATGCACAAACAGTAATTTCTCCGCATTGCAAGGTGCAATTCTGAAATTTTTTGCTTTTTCCTGCTCCTCTTAGCATGATAAACAAGATTCAAAGAGAGTGAGATGCCAGCTCCTTTCATTCAGTCAGTAGCTTCAATCATTTCTGGACGTTTTTCAATGGCAAAAATCAATGAATATTGTAAATGCACAAACAGTAATTTCTCCGCATTGCAAGGTGCAATTCTGAAATTTTTTGCTTTTTCCTGCTCCTCTTAGCATGATAAAGAAGATTCAAAGAGAGTGAGATGCCAGCTCCTTTCATTCAGTCAGTAGCTTCAAACATTTCTGGTATATGAATAACATGATGTTTTTCAATGGCAAAAATCAATGAATATTGTAAATGCACAAACAGTAATTTCTCCGCATTGCAAGGTGCAATTCTGAAATTTTTTGCTTTTTCCTGCTCCTCTTAGCATGATAAAGAAGATTCAAAGAGAGTGAGATGCCAGCTCCTTTCATTCAGTCAGTAGCTTCAATCATTTCTGGACGTTTTTCAATTGCAAAAATCAATGAATATTGTAAATGCACAAACAGTAATTTCTCCGCATTGCAAGGTGCAATTCTGAAATTTTTTGCTTTTTCCTGCTCCTCTTAGCATGATAAAGAACATTCAAAGAGAGTGAGATGCCAGCTCCTTTCATTCAGTCAGTAGCTTCAATCATTTCTGGACGTTTTTCAATGGCAAAAATCAATGAATATTGTAAATGCACAAACAGTAATTTCTCCGCATTGCAAGGTGCAATTCTGAAATTTTTTGCTTTTTCCTGCTCCTCTTAGCATGATAAAGAAGATTCAAAGAGAGTGAGATGCCAGCTCCTTTCATTCAGTCAGTAGCTTCAAACATTTCTGGTATATGAATAACATGATGTTTTTCAATGGCAAAAATCAATGAATATTGTAAATGCACAAACAGTAATTTCTCCGCATTGCAAGGTGCAAGTCTGAAATTTTTTGCTTTTTCCTGCTCCTCTTAGTATGATAAAGAAGATTCAAAGAGAGTGAGATGCCAGCTACTTTCATTCAGTCAGTAGCTTCAATCATTTCTGGACGTTTTTCAATGGTAAAAATCAATGAATATTGTAAATGCACAAACAGTAATTTCTCCACATTGCAAGGTGCAATTCTGAAATTTTTTGCTTTTTCCTGCTCCTCTTAGCATGATAAAGAAGATTCAAAGAGAGTGAGATGCCAGCTCCTTTCATTCAGTCAGTAGCTTCAAACATTTCTGGTATATGAATAACATGATGTTTTTCAATGGCAAAAATCAATGAATATTGTAAATGCACAAACAGTAATTTCTCCGCATTGCAAGGTGCAATTCTGAAATTTTTTGCTTTTTCCTGCTCCTCTTAGCATGATAAAGAAGATTCAAAGAGAGTGAGATGCCAGCTCCTTTCATTCAGTCAGTAGCTTCAAACATTTCTGGTATATGAATAACATGATGTTTTTCAATGGCAAAAATCAATGAATATTGTAAATGCACAAACAGTAATTTCTCCGCATTGCAAGGTGCAATTCTGAAATTTTTTGCTTTTTCCTGCTCCTCTTAGCATGATAAAGAAGATTCAAAGAGAGTGAGATGCCAGCTACTTTCATTCAGTCAGTAGATTCAATCATTTCTGGACGTTTTTCATTGTTAAAAATCAATGAATATTGTAAATGCACAAACAGTAATTTCTCCACATTGCAAGGTGCAATTCTGAAATTTTTTGCTTTTTCCTGCTCCTCTTAGCATGATAATGAAGATTCAAAGAGAGTGAGATGCCAGCTCCTTTCATTCAGTCAGTAGCTTCAAACATTTCTGGTATATGAATAACATGATGTTTTTCAATGGCAAAAATCAATGAATATTGTAAATGCACAAACAGTAATTTCTCCGCATTGCAAGGTGCAATTCTGAAATTTTTTGCTTTTTCCTGCTCCTCTTAGCATGATAAAGAAGATTCAAAGAGAGTGAGATGCCAGCTCCTTTCATTCAGTCAGTAGCTTCAATCATTTCTGGATGTTTTTCAATGGCAAAAATCAATGAATATTGTAAATGCACAAACTGTAATTTCTCCGCATTGCAAGGTGCAATTCTGAAATTTTTTACTTTTTCCTGCTCCTCTTAGCATGATAAAGAAGATTCAAAGAGAGTGAGATGCCAGCTCCTTTCATTCAGTCAGTAGCTTCAATCATTTCTGGACGTTTTTCAATGGCAAAAATCAATGAATATTGTAAATGCACAAACAGTAATTTCTCCGCATTGCAAGGTGCAATTCTGAAATTTTTTGCTTTTTCCTGCTCCTCTTAGCATGATAAAGAAGATTCAAAGAGAGTGAGATGCCAGCTCCTTTCATTCAGTCAGTACTTTCAATCATTTCTGGACGTTTTTCAATGGCAAAAATCAATGAATATTGTAAATGCACAAACAGAAATTTCTCCGCATTGCAAGGTGCAATTCTGAATTTTTTTGCTTTTTCCCGCTCCTCTTAGCATGATAAAGAAGATTCAAAGAGAGTGAGGTGCCAGCTCCTTTCATTCAGTCAGTAGCTTCAAACATTTCTGGTATATGAATAACATGTTTTTCAATGGCAAAAATCAATGAATATTGTAAATGCACAAACAGTAATTTCTCCGCATTGCAAGGTGCAATTCTGAAATTTTTTGCTTTTTCCTGCTCCTCTTAGCATGATAATGAAGATTCAAAGAGAGTGAGATGCCAGCTCCTTTCATTCAGTCAGTAGCTTCAAACATTTCTGGTATATGAATAACATGATGTTTTTCAATGGCAAAAATCAATGAATATTGTAAATGCACAAACAGTAATTTCTCCGCATTGCAAGGTGCAATTCTGAAATTTTTTGCTTTTTCCTGCTCCTCTTAGCATGATAAAGAAGATTCAAAGAGAGTGAGATGCCAGCTCCTTTCATTCAGTCAGTAGCTTCAATCATTTCTGGATGTTTTTCAATGGCAAAAATCAATGAATATTGTAAATGCACAAACTGTAATTTCTCCGCATTGCAAGGTGCAATTCTGAAATTTTTTACTTTTTCCTGCTCCTCTTAGCATGATAAAGAAGATTCAAAGAGAGTGAGATGCCAGCTCCTTTCATTCAGTCAGTAGCTTCAATCATTTCTGGACGTTTTTCAATGGCAAAAATCAATGAATATTGTAAATGCACAAACAGTAATTTCTCCGCATTGCAAGGTGCAATTCTGAAATTTTTTGCTTTTTCCTGCTCCTCTTAGCATGATAAAGAAGATTCAAAGAGAGTGAGATGCCAGCTCCTTTCATTCAGTCAGTACTTTCAATCATTTCTGGACGTTTTTCAATGGCAAAAATCAATGAATATTGTAAATGCACAAACAGTAATTTCTCCGCATTGCAAGGTGCAATTCTGAATTTTTTTGCTTTTTCCCGCTCCTCTTAGCATGATAAAGAAGATTCAAAGAGAGTGAGGTGCCAGCTCCTTTCATTCAGTCAGTAGCTTCAATCATTTCTGGACGTTTTTCAATGGTAAAAATCAATGAATATTGTAAATGCACAAACAGTAATTTCTCCACATTGCAAGGTGCAATTCTGAAATTTTTTGCTTTTCCCTGCTCCTCTTAGCATGATAAAGAAGATTCAAAGAGAGTGAGATGCCAGCTCCTTTCATTCAGTCAGTAGCTTCAAACATTTCTGGTATATGAATAACATGATGTTTTTCAATGGCAAAAATCAATGAATATTGTAAATGCACAAACAGTAATTTCTCCGCATTGCAAGGTGCAATTCTGAAATTTTTTGCTTTTTCCTGCTCCTCTTAGCATGATAAAGAAGATTCAAAGAGAGTGAGATGCCAGCTCCTTTCATTCAGTCAGTAGCTTCAAACATTTCTGGTATATGAATAACATGATGTTTTTCAATGGCAAAAATCAATGAATATTGTAAATGCACAAACAGTAATTTCTCCGCATTGCAAGGTGCAATTCTGAAATTTTTTGCTTTTTCCTGCTCCTCTTAGCATGATAAAGAAGATTCAAAGAGAGTGAGATGCCAGCTCCTTTCATTCAGTCAGTAGCTTCAATCAATTCTGGACGTTTTTCAATGGCAAAAATCAATGAATATTGTAAATGCACAAACAGTAATTTCTCCGCATTGCAAGGTGCAATTCTGAAATTTTTTGCTTTTTCCTGCTCCTCTTAGCATGATAAAGAAGATTCAAAGAGCGTGAGATGTCAGCTCCTTTCATTCAGTCAGTAGCTTCAAACATTTCTGGTATATGAATAACATGATGTTTTTCAATGGCAAAAATCAATGAATATTGTAAATGCACAAACAGTAATTTCTCCGCATTGCAAGGTGCAATTCTGAAATTTTTTGCTTTTTCCTGCTCCTCTTAGCATGATAAAGAAGATTCAAAGAGAGTGAGATGCCAGCTCCTTTCATTCAGTCAGTAGCTTCAATCATTTCTGGACGTTTTTCAATGGCAAAAATCAATGAATATTGTAAATGCACAAACAGTAATTTCTCCGCATTGCAAGGTGCAATTCTGAAATTTTTTGCTTTTTCCTGCTCCTCTTAGCATGATAAAGAAGATTCAAAGAGAGTGAGATGCCAGCTCCTTTCGTTCAGTCAGTAGCTTCAATCATTTCTGGACGTTTTTCAATGGCAAAAAACATTGAATATTATAAATGCACAAACAGTAATTTCTCCGCATTGCAAGGTGCAATTCTGAAATTTTTTACTTTTTCCTGCTCCTCTTAGCATGATAAAGAAGATTCAAAGAGAGTGAGATGCCAGCTCCTTTCATTCAGTCAGTAGCTTCAATCATTTCTGGTATATGAATAACATGATGTTTTTCAATGGCAAAAATCAATGAATATTGTAAATGCACAAACAGTAATTTCTCCGCATTGCAAGGTGCAATTCTGAAATTTTTTGCTTTTTCCTGCTCCTCTTAGCAAGATAAACAAGATTCAAAGAGAGTGAGATGCCAGCTCCTTTCATTCAGTCAGTAGCTTCAATCATTTCTGGACGTTTTTCAATGGCAAAAATCAATGAATATTGTAAATGCACAAACAGTAATTTCTCCGCATTGCAAGGTGCAATTCTGAAATTTTTTGCTTTTTCCTGCTCCTCTTAGCATGATAAAGAAGATTCAAAGAGAGTGAGATGCCAGCTCCTTTCATTCAGTCAGTAGCTTCAAACATTTCTGGTATATGAATAACATGATGTTTTTCAATGGCAAAAATCAATGAATATTGTAAATGCACAAACAGTAATTTCTCCGCATTGCAAGGTGCAATTCTGAAATTTTTTGCTTTTTCCTGCTCCTCTTAGCATGATAAAGAAGATTCAAAGAGAGTGAGATGTCAGCTCCTTTCATTCAGTCAGTAGCTTCAATCATTTCTGGACGTTTTTCAATGGCAAAAATCAATGAATATTGTAAATGCACAAACAGTAATTTCTCCGCATTGCAAGGTGCAATTCTGAAATTTTTTGCTTTTTCCTGCTCCTCTTAGCATGATAAAGAAGATTCAAAGAGAGTGAGATGCCAGCTCCTTTCATTCAGTCAGTAGCTTCAATCATTTCTGGACGTTTTTCAATGGCAAAAATCAATGAATATTGTAAATGCACAAACAGTAATTTCTCCGCATTGCAAGGTGCAATTCTGAAATGTTTTGCTTTTTCCTGCTCCTCTTAGCATGATAAAGAAGATTCAAAGAGAGTGAGATGCCAGCTCCTTTCATTCAGTCAGTAGCTTCAATCATTTCTGGACGTTTTTCAATGGCAAAAATCAATGAATATTGTAAATGCACAAACAGTAATTTCTCCGCATTGCAAGGTGCAATTCTGAAATTTTTTGCTTTTTCCTGCTCCTCTTAGCATGATAAAGAAGATTCAAAGAGAGTGAGATGCCAGCTCCTTTCATTCAGTCAGTAGCTTCAAACATTTCTGGTATATGAATAACATGATGTTTTTCAATGGCAAAAATCAATGAATATTGTAAATGCACAAACAGTAATTTCTCCGCATTGCAAGGTGCAATTCTGAAATTTTTTGCTTTTTCCTGCTCCTCTTAGCATGATAAAGAAGATTCAAAGAGAGTGAGATGCCAGCTCCTTTCATTCAGTCAGTAGCTTCAAACATTTCTGGTATATGAATAACATGATGTTTTTCAATGGCAAAAATCAATGAATATTGTAAATGCACAAACAGTAATTTCTCCGCATTGCAAGGTGCAATTCTGAAATTTTTTGCTTTTTCCTGCTCCTCTTAGCATGATAAAGAAGATTCAAAGAGAGTGAGATGCCAGCTCATTTCATTCAGTCAGTAGCTTCAATCATTTCTGGACGTTTTTCAATGGCAAAAATCAATGAATATTGTAAATGCACAAACAGTAATTTCTCCGCATTGCAAGGTGCAATTCTGAAATTTTTTGCTTTTTCCTGCTCCTCTTAGCATGATAAAGAAGATTCAAAGAGCGTGAGATGTCAGCTCCTTTCATTCAGTCAGTAGCTTCAAACATTTCTGGTATATGAATAACATGATGTTTTTCAATGGCAAAAATCAATGAATATTGTAAATGCACAAACAGTAATTTCTCCGCATTGCAAGGTGCAATTCTGAAATTTTTTGCTTTTTCCTGCTCCTCTTAGCATGATAAAGAAGATTCAAAGAGAGTGAGATGCCAGCTCCTTTCATTCAGTCAGTAGCTTCAATCATTTCTGGACGTTTTTCAATGGCAAAAATCAATGAATATTGTAAATGCACAAACAGTAATTTCTCCGCATTGCAAGGTGCAATTCTGAAATTTTTTGCTTTTTCCTGCTCCTCTTAGCATGATAAAGAAGATTCAAAGAGAGTGAGATGCCAGCTCCTTTCATTCAGTCAGTAGCTTCAAACATTTCTGGTATATGAATAACATGATGTTTTTCAATGGCAAAAATCAATGAATATTGTAAATGCACAAACAGTAATTTCTCCGCATTGCAAGGTGCAATTCTGAAATTTTTTGCTTTTTCCTGCTCCTCTTAGCATGATAAAGAAGATTCAAAGAGAGTGAGATGCCAGCTCCTTTCATTCAGTCAGTAGCTTCAATCATTTCTGGACGTTTTTCAATGGCAAAAATCAATGAATATTGTAAATGCACAAACAGTAATTTCTCCGCATTGCAAGGTGCAATTCTGAAATGTTTTGCTTTTTCCTGCTCCTCTTAGCATGATAAAGAAGATTCAAAGAGCGTGAGATGTCAGCTCTTTTCATTCAGTCAGTAGCTTCAAACATTTCTGGTATATGAATAACATGATGTTTTTCAAAGGCAAAAATCAATGAATATTGTAAATGCACAAACAGTAATTTCTCCGCATTGCAAGGTGCAATTCCGAAATTATTTGCTTTTTCCTGCTCCTCTTAGCATGATAAAGAAGATTCAAAGAGAGTGAGATGCCAGCTCCTTTCATTCAGTCAGTAGCTTCAATCATTTCTGGACGTTTTTCAATGGCAAAAATCAATGAATATTGTAAATGCACAAACAGTAATATCTCCGCATTGCAAGGTGCAATTCTGAAATTTTTTGCTTTTTCCTGCTCCTCTTAGCATGATAAAGAAGATTCAAAGAGAGTGAGATGCCAGCTCCTTTCGTTCAGTCAGTAGCTTCAATCATTTCTGGACGTTTTTCAATGGCAAAAATCATTGAATATTATAAATGCACAAACAGTAATTTCTCCGCATTGCAAGGTGCAATTCTGAAATTTTTTACTTTTTCCTGCTCCTCTTAGCATGATAAAGAAGATTCAAAGAGAGTGAGATGCCAGCTCCTTTCATTCAGTCAGTAGCTTCAATCATTTCTAGTATATGAATAACATGATGTTTTTCAATGGCAAAAATCAATGAATATTGTAAATGCACAAACAGTAATTTCTCCGCATTGCAAGGTGCAATTCTGAAATTTTTTGCTTTTTCCTGCTCCTCTTAGCATGATAAACAAGATTCAAAGAGAGTGAGATGCCAGCTCCTTTCATTCAGTCAGTAGCTTCAATCATTTCTGGACGTTTTTCAATGGCAAAAATCAATGAATATTGTAAATGCACAAACAGTAATTTCTCCGCATTGCAAGGTGCAATTCTGAAATTTTTTGCTTTTTCCTGCTCCTCTTAGCATGATAAAGAAGATTCAAAGAGAGTGAGATGCCAGCTCCTTTCATTCAGTCAGTAGCTTCAAACATTTCTGGTATATGAATAACATGATGTTTTTCAATGGCAAAAATCAATGAATATTGTAAATGCACAAACAGTAATTTCTCCGCATTGCAAGGTGCAATTCTGAAATTTTTTGCTTTTTCCTGCTCCTCTTAGCATGATAAAGAAGATTCAAAGAGAGTGAGATGCCAGCTCCTTTCATTCAGTCAGTAGCTTCAATCATTTCTGGACGTTTTTCAATGGCAAAAATCAATGAATATTGTAAATGCACAAACAGTAATTTCTCCGCATTGCAAGGTGCAATTCTGAAATTTTTTGCTTTTTCCTGCTCCTCTTAGCATGATAAAGAAGATTCAAAGAGAGTGAGATGCCAGCTCCTTTCATTCAGTCAGTAGCTTCAATCATTTCTGGACGTTTTTCAATGGCAAAAATCAATGAATATTGTAAATGCACAAACAGTAATTTCTCCGCATTGCAAGGTGCAATTCTGAAATTTTTTGCTTTTTCCTGCTCCTCTTAGCATGATAAAGAAGATTCAAAGAGAGTGAGATGCCAGCTCCTTTCATTCAGTCAGTAGCTTCAAACATTTCTGGTATATGAATAACATGATGTTTTTCAATGGCAAAAATCAATGAATATTGTAAATGCACAAACAGTAATTTCTCCGCATTGCAAGGTGCAAGTCTGAAATTTTTTGCTTTTTCCTGCTCCTCTTAGTATGATAAAGAAGATTCAAAGAGAGTGAGATGCCAGCTACTTTCATTCAGTCAGTAGCTTCAATCATTTCTGGACGTTTTTCAATGGTAAAAATCAATGAATATTGTAAATGCACAAACAGTAATTTCTCCACATTGCAAGGTGCAATTCTGAAATTTTTTGCTTTTTCCTGCTCCTCTTAGCATGATAAAGAAGATTCAAAGAGAGTGAGATGCCAGCTCCTTTCATTCAGTCAGTAGCTTCAAACATTTCTGGTATATGAATAACATGATGTTTTTCAATGGCAAAAATCAATGAATATTGTAAATGCACAAACAGTAATTTCTCCGCATTGCAAGGTGCAATTCTGAAATTTTTTGCTTTTTCCTGCTCCTCTTAGCATGATAAAGAAGATTCAAAGAGAGTGAGATGCCAGCTCCTTTCATTCAGTCAGTAGCTTCAAACATTTCTGGTATATGAATAACATGATGTTTTTCAATGGCAAAAATCAATGAATATTGTAAATGCACAAACAGTAATTTCTCCGCATTGCAAGGTGCAATTCTGAAATTTTTTGCTTTTTCCTGCTCCTCTTAGCATGATAAAGAAGATTCAAAGAGAGTGAGATGCCAGCTACTTTCATTCAGTCAGTAGATTCAATCATTTCTGGACGTTTTTCATTGTTAAAAATCAATGAATATTGTAAATGCACAAACAGTAATTTCTCCACATTGCAAGGTGCAATTCTGAAATTTTTTGCTTTTTCCTGCTCCTCTTAGCATGATAATGAAGATTCAAAGAGAGTGAGATGCCAGCTCCTTTCATTCAGTCAGTAGCTTCAAACATTTCTGGTATATGAATAACATGATGTTTTTCAATGGCAAAAATCAATGAATATTGTAAATGCACAAACAGTAATTTCTCCGCATTGCAAGGTGCAATTCTGAAATTTTTTGCTTTTTCCTGCTCCTCTTAGCCTGATAAAGAAGATTCAAAGAGAGTGAGATGCCAGCTCCTTTCATTCAGTCAGTAGCTTCAATCATTTCTGGATGTTTTTCAATGGCAAAAATCAATGAATATTGTAAATGCACAAACTGTAATTTCTCCGCATTGCAAGGTGCAATTCTGAAATTTTTTACTTTTTCCTGCTCCTCTTAGCATGATAAAGAAGATTCAAAGAGAGTGAGATGCCAGCTCCTTTCATTCAGTCAGTAGCTTCAATCATTTCTGGACGTTTTTCAATGGCAAAAATCAATGAATATTGTAAATGCACAAACAGTAATTTCTCCGCATTGCAAGGTGCAATTCTGAAATTTTTTGCTTTTTCCTGCTCCTCTTAGCATGATAAAGAAGATTCAAAGAGAGTGAGATGCCAGCTCCTTTCATTCAGTCAGTACTTTCAATCATTTCTGGACGTTTTTCAATGGCAAAAATCAATGAATATTGTAAATGCACAAACAGTAATTTCTCCGCATTGCAAGGTGCAATTCTGAATTTTTTTGCTTTTTCCCGCTCCTCTTAGCATGATAAAGAAGATTCAAAGAGAGTGAGGTGCCAGCTCCTTTCATTCAGTCAGTAGCTTCAAACATTTCTGGTATATGAATAACATGTTTTTCAATGGCAAAAATCAATGAATATTGTAAATGCACAAACAGTAATTTCTCCGCATTGCAAGGTGCAATTCTGAAATTTTTTGCTTTTTCCTGCTCCTCTTAGCATGATAATGAAGATTCAAAGAGAGTGAGATGCCAGCTCCTTTCATTCAGTCAGTAGCTTCAAACATTTCTGGTATATGAATAACATGATGTTTTTCAATGGCAAAAATCAATGAATATTGTAAATGCACAAACAGTAATTTCTCCGCATTGCAAGGTGCAATTCTGAAATTTTTTGCTTTTTCCTGCTCCTCTTAGCATGATAAAGAAGATTCAAAGAGAGTGAGATGCCAGCTCCTTTCATTCAGTCAGTAGCTTCAATCATTTCTGGATGTTTTTCAATGGCAAAAATCAATGAATATTGTAAATGCACAAACAGTAATTTCTCCGCATTGCAAGGTGCAATTCTGAAATTTTTTACTTTTTCCTGCTCCTCTTAGCATGATAAAGAAGATTCAAAGAGAGTGAGATGCCAGCTCCTTTCATTCAGTCAGTAGCTTCAATCATTTCTGGACGTTTTTCAATGGCAAAAATCAATGAATATTGTAAATGCACAAACAGTAATTTCTCCGCATTGCAAGGTGCAATTCTGAAATTTTTTGCTTTTTCCTGCTCCTCTTAGCATGATAAAGAAGATTCAAAGAGAGTGAGATGCCAGCTCCTTTCATTCAGTCAGTACTTTCAATCATTTCTGGACGTTTTTCAATGGCAAAAATCAATGAATATTGTAAATGCACAAACAGTAATTTCTCCGCATTGCAAGGTGCAATTCTGAATTTTTTTGCTTTTTCCCGCTCCTCTTAGCATGATAAAGAAGATTCAAAGAGAGTGAGGTGCCAGCTCCTTTCATTCAGTCAGTAGCTTCAAACATTTCTGGTATATGAATAACATGTTTTTCAATGGCAAAAATCAATGAATATTGTAAATGCACAAACAGTAATTTCTCCGCATTGCAAGGTGCAATTCTGAAATTTTTTGCTTTTTCCTGCTCCGCTTAGCATGATAAAGAAGATTCAAAGAGAGTGAGATGCCAGCTCCTTTCATTCAGTCAGTAGCTTCAAACATTTCTGGTATATGAATAACATGATGTTTTTCAATGGTAAAAATCAATGAATATTGTAAATGCACAGTAATTTCTCCACATTGCAAGGTGCAATTCTGAAATTTTTTGCTTTTTCCTGCTCCTCTTAGCATGATAAAGAAGATTCAAAGAGAGTGAGATGCCAGCTCCTTTCATTCAGTCAGTAGCTTCAAACATTTCTGGTATATGAATAACATGATGTTTTTCAATGGCAAAAATCAATGAATATTGTAAATGCACAAACAGTAATTTCTCCGCATTGCAAGGTGCAATTCTGAAATTTTTTGCTTTTTCCTGCTCCTCTTAGCATGATAAAGAAGATTCAAAGAGAGTGAGATGCCAGCTCCTTTCATTCAGTCAGTAGCTTCAAACATTTCTGGTATATGAATAACATGATGTTTTTCAATGGCAAAAATCAATGAATATTGTAAATGCACAAACAGTAATTTCTCCGCATTGCAAGGTGCAATTCTGAAATTTTTTGCTTTTTTCTGCTCCTCTTAGCATGATAAAGAAGATTCAAAGAGAGTGAGATGCCAGCTCCTTTCATTCAGTCAGTAGCTTCAATCATTTCTGGACGTTTTTCAATGGCAAAAATCAATGAATATTGTAAATGCACAAACAGTAATTTCTCTGCATTGCAAGGTGCAATTCTGAAATTTTTTGCTTTTTCCTGCTCCTCTTAGCATGATAAAGAAGATTCAAAGAGAGTGAGATGTCAGCTCCTTTCATTCCGTCAGTAGCTTCAAACATTTCTGGTATATGAATAACATGATGTTTTTCAATGGCAAAAATCAATGAATATTGTAAATGCACAAACAGTAATTTCTCCGAATTGCAAGGTGCAATTCTGAAATTTTTTGCTTTTTCCTGCTCCTCTTAGCATGATAAAGAAGATTCAAAGAGAGTGAGATGCCAGCTCCTTTCATTCAGTCAGTAGCTTCAATCATTTCTGGACGTTTTTCAATGGCAAAAATCAATGAATATTGTAAATGCACAAACAGTAATTTCTCTGCATTGCAAGGTGCAATTCTGAAATTTTTTGCTTTTTCCTGCTCCTCTTAGCATGATAAAGAAGATTCAAAGAGAGTGAGATGCCAGCTCCTTTCGTTCAGTCAGTAGCTTCAATCATTTCTGGACGTTTTTCAATGGCAAAAATCATTGAATATTATAAATGCACAAACAGTAATTTCTCCGCATTGCAAGGTGCAATTCTGAAATTTTTTACTTTTTCCTGCTCCTCTTAGCATGATAAAGAAGATTCAAAGAGAGTGAGATGCCAGCTCCTTTCATTCAGTCAGTAGCTTCAATCATTTCTGGTATATGAATAACATGATGTTTTTCAATGGCAAAAATCAATGAATATTGTAAATGCACAAACAGTAATTTCTCCGCATTGCAAGGTGCAATTCTGAAATTTTTTGCTTTTTCCTGCTCCTCTTAGCATGATAAAGAAGATTCAAAGAGAGTGAGATGCCAGCTCCTTTCATTCAGTCAGTAGCTTCAATCATTTCTGGACGTTTTTCAATGGCAAAAATCAATGAATATTGTAAATGCACAAACAGTAATTTCTCCGCATTGCAAGGTGCAATTCTGAAATTTTTTGATTTTTCCTGCTCCTCTTAGCATGATAAAGAAGATTCAAAGAGAGTGAGATGCCAGCTACTTTCATTCAGTCAGTAGCTTCAAACATTTCTGGTATATGAATAACATAATGTTTTTCAATGGCAAAAATCAATGAATATTGTAAATGCACAAACAGTAATTTCTCCGCATTGCAAGGTGCAAGTCTGAAATTTTTTGCTTTTTCCTGCTCCTCTTAGCATGATAAAGAAGATTCAAAGAGAGTGAGATGCCAGCTACTTTCATTCAGTCAGTAGCTTCAATCATTTCTGGACGTTTTTCAATGGTAAAAATCAATGAATATTGTAAATGCACAAACAGTAATTTCTCCACATTGCAAGGTGCAATTCTGAAATTTTTTGCTTTTTCCTGCTCCTCTTAGCATGATAAAGAAGATTCAAAGACAGTGAGATGCCAGCTCCTTTCATTCAGTCAGTAGCTTCAAACATTTCTGGTATATGAATAACATGATGTTTTTCAATGGCAAAAATCAATGAATATTGTAAATGCACAAACAGTAATTTCTCCGCATTGCAAGGTGCAATTCTGAAATTTTTTGCTTTTTCCTGCTCCTCTTAGCATGATAAAGAAGATTCAAAGAGAGTGAGATGCCAGCTCCTTTCATTCAGTCAGTAGCTTCAATCATTTCTGGATGTTTTTCAATGGCAAAAATCAATGAATATTGTAAATGCACAAACTGTAATTTCTCCGCATTGCAAGGTGCAATTCTGAAATTTTTTGCTTTTTCCTGCTCCTCTTAGCATGATAAAGAAGATTCAAAGAGAGTGAGATGCCAGCTCCTTTCATTCAGTCAGTAGCTTCAATCATTTCTGGACGTTTTTCAATGGCAAAAATCAATGAATATTGTAAATGCACAAACAGTAATTTCTCCGCATTGCAAGGTGCAATTCTGAAATTTTTTGCTTTTTCCTGCTCCTCTTAGCATGATAAAGAAGATTCAAAGAGAGTGAGATGCCAGCTCCTTTCATTCAGTCAGTACCTTCAATCATTTCTGGACGTTTTTCAATGGCAAAAATCAATGAATATTGTAAATGCACAAACAGTAATTTCTCCGCATTGCAAGGTGCAATTCTGAAATTTTTTGCTTTTTCCCGCTCCTCTTAGCATGATAAAGAAGATTCAAAGAGAGTGAGGTGCCAGCTCCTTTCATTCAGTCAGTAGCTTCAAACATTTCTGGTATATGAATAACATGATGTTTTTCAATGGCAAAAATCAATGAATATTGTAAATGCACAAACAGTAATATCTCCGCATTGCAAGGTGCAATTCTGAAATTTTTTGCTTTTTCCTGCTCCTCTTAGCATGATAAAGAAGATTCAAAGAGAGTGAGATGCCA
The DNA here is from genome assembly GCF_046119375.1 of Phyllobates terribilis. Classification (NCBI taxonomy): domain Eukaryota; kingdom Metazoa; phylum Chordata; class Amphibia; order Anura; family Dendrobatidae; genus Phyllobates; species Phyllobates terribilis. The sequence continues at coordinate 29,216 of NW_027364582.1, forward strand.
GCTCCTTTCATTCAGTCAGTAGCTTCAATCATTTCTGGATGTTTTTCAATGGCAAAAATCAATGAATATTGTAAATGCACAAACTGTAATTTCTCCGCATTGCAAGGTGCAATTCTGAAATTTTTTACTTTTTCCTGCTCCTCTTAGCATGATAAAGAAGATTCAAAGAGAGTGAGATGCCAGCTCCTTTCATTCAGTCAGTAGCTTCAATCATTTCTGGACGTTTTTCAATGGCAAAAATCAATGAATATTGTAAATGCACAAACAGTAATTTCTCCGCATTGCAAGGTGCAATTCTGAAATTTTTTGCTTTTTCCTGCTCCTCTTAGCATGATAAAGAAGATTCAAAGAGAGTGAGATGCCAGCTCCTTTCATTCAGTCAGTACTTTCAATCATTTCTGGACGTTTTTCAATGGCAAAAATCAATGAATATTGTAAATGCACAAACAGTAATTTCTCCGCATTGCAAGGTGCAATTCTGAATTTTTTTGCTTTTTCCCGCTCCTCTTAGCATGATAAAGAAGATTCAAAGAGAGTGAGGTGCCAGCTCCTTTCATTCAGTCAGTAGCTTCAAACATTTCTGGTATATGAATAACATGTTTTTCAATGGCAAAAATCAATGAATATTGTAAATGCACAAACAGTAATTTCTCCGCATTGCAAGGTGCAATTCTGAAATTTTTTGCTTTTTCCTGCTCCGCTTAGCATGATAAAGAAGATTCAAAGAGAGTGAGATGCCAGCTCCTTTCATTCAGTCAGTAGCTTCAAACATTTCTGGTATATTAATAACATGATGTTTTTCAATGGTAAAAATCAATGAATATTGTAAATGCACAAACAGTAATTTCTCCGCATTGCAAGGTGCAATTCTGAAATTTTTTGCTTTTTCCTGCTCCTCTTAGCATGATAAAGAAGATTCAAAGAGAGTGAGATGCCAGCTCCTTTCATTCAGTCAGTAGCTTCAATCATTTCTGGATGTTTTTCAATGGCAAAAATCAATGAATATTGTAAATGCACAAACTGTAATTTCTCCGCATTGCAAGGTGCAATTCTGAAATTTTTTGCTTTTTCCTGCTCCTCTTAGCATGATAAAGAAGATTCAAAGAGAGTGAGATGCCAGCTCCTTTCATTCAGTCAGTAGCTTCAATCATTTCTGGACGTTTTTCAATGGCAAAAATCAATGAATATTGTAAATGCACAAACAGTAATTTCTCCGCATTGCAAGGTGCAATTCTGAAATTTTTTGCTTTTTCCTGCTCCTCTTAGCATGATAAAGAAGATTCAAAGAGAGTGAGATGCCAGCTCCTTTCATTCAGTCAGTACCTTCAATCATTTCTGGACGTTTTTCAATGGCAAAAATCAATGAATATTGTAAATGCACAAACAGTAATTTCTCCGCATTGCAAGGTGCAATTCTGAAATTTTTTGCTTTTTCCCGCTCCTCTTAGCATGATAAAGAAGATTCAAAGAGAGTGAGGTGCCAGCTCCTTTCATTCAGTCAGTAGCTTCAAACATTTCTGGTATATGAATAACATGATGTTTTTCAATGGCAAAAATCAATGAATATTGTAAATGCACAAACAGTAATTTCTCCGCATTGCAAGGTGCAATTCTGAAATTTTTTGCTTTTTCCTGCTCCTCTTAGCATGATAAAGAAGATTCAAAGAGAGTGAGATGCCAGCTCCTTTCATTCAGTCAGTAGCTTCAATCATTTCTGGATGTTTTTCAATGGCAAAAATCAATGAATATTGTAAATGCACAAACTGTAATTTCTCCGCATTGCAAGGTGCAATTCTGAAATTTTTTACTTTTTCCTGCTCCTCTTAGCATGATAAAGAAGATTCAAAGAGAGTGAGATGCCAGCTCCTTTCATTCAGTCAATAGCTTCAATCATTTCTGGACGTTTTTCAATGGCAAAAATCAATGAATATTGTAAATGCACAAACAGTAATTTCTCCGCATTGCAAGGTGCAATTCTGAAATTTTTTGCTTTTTCCTGCTCCTCTTAGCATGATAAAGAAGATTCAAAGAGAGTGAGATGCCAGCTCCTTTCATTCAGTCAGTACTTTCAATCATTTCTGGACGTTTTTCAATGGCAAAAATCAATGAATATTGTAAATGCACAAACAGTAATTTCTCCGCATTGCAAGGTGCAATTCTGAATTTTTTTGCTTTTTCCCGCTCCTCTTAGCATGATAAAGAAGATTCAAAGAGAGTGAGGTGCCAGCTCCTTTCATTCAGTCAGTAGCTTCAAACATTTCTGGTATATGAATAACATGTTTTTCAATGGCAAAAATCAATGAATATTGTAAATGCACAAACAGTAATTTCTCCGCATTGCAAGGTGCAATTCTGAAATTTTTTGCTTTTTCCTGCTCCGCTTAGCATGATAAAGAAGATTCAAAGAGAGTGAGATGCCAGCTCCTTTCATTCAGTCAGTAGCTTCAAACATTTCTGGTATATGAATAACATGATGTTTTTCAATGGTAAAAATCAATGAATATTGTAAATGCACAGTAATTTCTCCACATTGCAAGGTGCAATTCTGAAATTTTTTGCTTTTTCCTGCTCCTCTTAGCATGATAAAGAAGATTCAAAGAGAGTGAGATGCCAGCTCCTTTCATTCAGTCAGTAGCTTCAAACATTTCTGGTATATGAATAACATGATGTTTTTCAATGGCAAAAATCAATGAATATTGTAAATGCACAAACAGTAATTTCTCCGCATTGCAAGGTGCAATTCTGAAATTTTTTGCTTTTTCCTGCTCCTCTTAGCATGATAAAGAAGATTCAAAGAGAGTGAGATGCCAGCTCCTTTCATTCAGTCAGTAGCTTCAAACATTTCTGGTATATGAATAACATGATGTTTTTCAATGGCAAAAATCAATGAATATTGTAAATGCACAAACAGTAATTTCTCCGCATTGCAAGGTGCAATTCTGAAATTTTTTGCTTTTTCCTGCTCCTCTTAGCATGATAAAGAAGATTCAAAGAGAGTGAGATGCCAGCTCCTTTCATTCAGTCAGTAGCTTCAATCATTTCTGGACGTTTTTCAATGGCAAAAATCAATGAATATTGTAAATGCACAAACAGTAATTTCTCTGCATTGCAAGGTGCAATTCTGAAATTTTTTGCTTTTTCCTGCTCCTCTTAGCATGATAAAGAAGATTCAAAGAGAGTGAGATGTCAGCTCCTTTCATTCCGTCAGTAGCTTCAAACATTTCTGGTATATGAATAACATGATGTTTTTCAATGGCAAAAATCAATGAATATTGTAAATGCACAAACAGTAATTTCTCCGAATTGCAAGGTGCAATTCTGAAATTTTTTGCTTTTTCCTGCTCCTCTTAGCATGATAAAGAAGATTCAAAGAGAGTGAGATGCCAGCTCCTTTCATTCAGTCAGTAGCTTCAATCATTTCTGGACGTTTTTCAATGGCAAAAATCAATGAATATTGTAAATGCACAAACAGTAATTTCTCTGCATTGCAAGGTGCAATTCTGAAATTTTTTGCTTTTTCCTGCTCCTCTTAGCATGATAAAGAAGATTCAAAGAGAGTGAGATGCCAGCTCCTTTCGTTCAGTCAGTAGCTTCAATCATTTCTGGACGTTTTTCAATGGCAAAAATCATTGAATATTATAAATGCACAAACAGTAATTTCTCCGCATTGCAAGGTGCAATTCTGAAATTTTTTACTTTTTCCTGCTCCTCTTAGCATGATAAAGAAGATTCAAAGAGAGTGAGATGCCAGCTCCTTTCATTCAGTCAGTAGCTTCAATCATTTCTGGTATATGAATAACATGATGTTTTTCAATGGCAAAAATCAATGAATATTGTAAATGCACAAACAGTAATTTCTCCGCATTGCAAGGTGCAATTCTGAAATTTTTTGCTTTTTCCTGCTCCTCTTAGCATGATAAAGAAGATTCAAAGAGAGTGAGATGCCAGCTCCTTTCATTCAGTCAGTAGCTTCAATCATTTCTGGACGTTTTTCAATGGCAAAAATCAATGAATATTGTAAATGCACAAACAGTAATTTCTCCGCATTGCAAGGTGCAATTCTGAAATTTTTTGATTTTTCCTGCTCCTCTTAGCATGATAAAGAAGATTCAAAGAGAGTGAGATGCCAGCTACTTTCATTCAGTCAGTAGCTTCAAACATTTCTGGTATATGAATAACATAATGTTTTTCAATGGCAAAAATCAATGAATATTGTAAATGCACAAACAGTAATTTCTCCGCATTGCAAGGTGCAAGTCTGAAATTTTTTGCTTTTTCCTGCTCCTCTTAGCATGATAAAGAAGATTCAAAGAGAGTGAGATGCCAGCTACTTTCATTCAGTCAGTAGCTTCAATCATTTCTGGACGTTTTTCAATGGTAAAAATCAATGAATATTGTAAATGCACAAACAGTAATTTCTCCACATTGCAAGGTGCAATTCTGAAATTTTTTGCTTTTTCCTGCTCCTCTTAGCATGATAAAGAAGATTCAAAGAGAGTGAGATGCCAGCTCCTTTCATTCAGTCAGTAGCTTCAAACATTTCTGGTATATGAATAACATTATGTTTTTCAATGGCAAAAATCAATGAATATTGTAAATGCACAAACAGTAATTTCTCCGCATTGCAAGGTGCAATTCTGAAATTTTTTGCTTTTTCCTGCTCCTCTTAGCATGATAAAGAAGATTCAAAGAGAGTGAGATGCCAGCTCCTTTCATTCAGTCAGTAGCTTCAATCATTTCTGGATGTTTTTCAATGGCAAAAATCAATGAATATTGTAAATGCACAAACTGTAATTTCTCCGCATTGCAAGGTGCAATTCTGAAATTTTTTGCTTTTTCCTGCTCCTCTTAGCATGATAAAGAAGATTCAAAGAGAGTGAGATGCCAGCTCCTTTCATTCAGTCAGTAGCTTCAATCATTTCTGGACGTTTTTCAATGGCAAAAATCAATGAATATTGTAAATGCACAAACAGTAATTTCTCCGCATTGCAAGGTGCAATTCTGAAATTTTTTGCTTTTTCCTGCTCCTCTTAGCATGATAAAGAAGATTCAAAGAGAGTGAGATGCCAGCTCCTTTCATTCAGTCAGTACCTTCAATCATTTCTGGACGTTTTTCAATGGCAAAAATCAATGAATATTGTAAATGCACAAACAGTAATTTCTCCGCATTGCAAGGTGCAATTCTGAAATTTTTTGCTTTTTCCCGCTCCTCTTAGCATGATAAAGAAGATTCAAAGAGAGTGAGGTGCCAGCTCCTTTCATTCAGTCAGTAGCTTCAAACATTTCTGGTATATGAATAACATGTTTTTCAATGGCAAAAATCAATGAATATTGTAAATGCACAAACAGTAATTTCTCCGCATTGCAAGGTGCAATTCTGAAATTTTTTGAATTTTCCTGCTCCTCTTAGCATGATAAAGAAGATTCAAAGAGAGTGAGATGCCAGCTCCTTTCATTCAGTCAGTAGCTTCAATCATTTCTGGACGTTTTTCAATGGCAAAAATCAATGAATATTGTAAATGCACAAACAGTAATTTCTCCGCATTGCAAGGTGCAATTCTGAAATTTTTTGCTTTTTCCTGCTCCTCTTAGCATGATAAAGAAGATTCAAAGAGAGTGAGATCCCAGCTCCTTTCATTCAGTCAGTAGCTTCAAACATTTCTGGTATATGAATAACATGATGTTTTTCAATGGCAAAAATCAATGAATATTGTAAATGCACAAACAGTAATTTCTCCGCATTGCAAGGTGCAATTCTGAAATTTTTTGCTTTTTCCTGCTCCTCTTAGCATGATAAAGAAGATTCAAAGAGAGTGAGATGCCAGCTCCTTTCATTCAGTCAGTAGCTTCAAACATTTCTGGTATATGAATAACATGATGTTTTTCAATGGCAAAAATCAATGAATATTGTAAATGCACAAACAGTAATTTCTCCGCATTGCAAGGTGCAAGTCTGAAATTTTTTGCTTTTTCCTGCTCCTCTTAGCATGATAAAGAAGATTCAAAGAGAGTGAGATGCCAGCTACTTTCATTCAGTCAGTAGCTTCAATCATTTCTGGACGTTTTTCAATGGTAAAAATCAATGAATATTGTAAATGCACAAACAGTAATTTCTCCACATTGCAAGGTGCAATTCTGAAATTTTTTGCTTTTTCCTGCTCCTCTTAGCATGATAAAGAAGATTCAAAGAGAGTGAGATGCCAGCTCCTTTCATTCAGTCAGTAGCTTCAAACATTTCTGGTATATGAATAACATGATGTTTTTCAATGGCAAAAATCAATGAATATTGTAAATGCACAAACAGTAATTTCTCCGCATTGCAAGGTGCAATTCTGAAATTTTTTGCTTTTTCCTGCTCCTCTTAGCATGATAAAGAAGATTCAAAGAGAGTGAGATGCCAGCTCCTTTCATTCAGTCAGTAGCTTCAATCATTTCTGGATGTTTTTCAATGGCAAAAATCAATGAATATTGTAAATGCACAAACTGTAATTTCTCCGCATTGCAAGGTGCAATTCTGAAATTTTTTGCTTTTTCCTGCTCCTCTTAGCATGTTAAAGAAGATTCGAAGAGAGTGAGATGCCAGCTCCTTTCATTCAGTCAGTAGCTTCAATCATTTCTGGACGTTTTTCAGTGGCAAAAATCAATGAATATTGTAAATGCACAAACAGTAATTTCTCCGCATTGCAAGGTGCAATTCTGAAATTTTTTGCTTTTTCCTGCTCCTCTTAGCATGATAAAGAAGATTCAAAGAGAGTGAGATGCCAGCTCCTTTCATTCAGTCAGTACCTTCAATCATTTCTGGACGTTTTTCAATGGCAAAAATCAATGAATATTGTAAATGCACAAACAGTAATTTCTCCGTATTGCAAGGTGCAAGTCTGAAATTTTTTGCTTTTTCCTGCTCCTCTTAGCATGATAAAGAAGATTCAAAGAGAGTGAGATGCCAGCTACTTTCATTCAGTCAGTAGCTTCAATCATTTCTGGACGTTTTTCAATGGTAAAAATCAATGAATATTGTAAATGCACAAACAGTAATTTCTCCACATTGCAAGGTGCAATTCTGAAATTTTTTGCTTTTTCCTCCTCCTCTTAGCATGATAAAGAAGATTCAAAGAGAGTGAGATGCCAGCTCCTTTCATTCAGTCAGTAGCTTCAAACATTTCTGGTATATGAATAACATGATGTTTTTCAATGGCAAAAATCAATGAATATTGTAAATGCACAAACAGTAATTTCTCCGCATTGCAAGGTGCAATTCTGAAATTTTTTGCTTTTTCCTGCTCCTCTTAGCATGATAAAGAAGATTCAAAGAGAGTGAGATGCCAGCTCCTTTCATTCAGTCAGTAGCTTCAATCATTTCTGGATGTTTTTCAATGGCAAAAATCAATGAATATTGTAAATGCACAAACTGTAATTTCTCCGCATTGCAAGGTGCAATTCTGAAATTTTTTGCTTTTTCCTGCTCCTCTTAGCATGATAAAGAAGATTCAAAGAGAGTGAGATGCCAGCTCCTTTCATTCAGTCAGTAGCTTCAATCATTTCTGGACGTTTTTCAATGGCAAAAATCAATGAATATTGTAAATGCACAAACAGTAATTTCTCCGCATTGCAAGGTGCAATTCTGAAATTTTTTGCTTTTTCCTGCTCCTCTTAGCATGATAAAGAAGATTCAAAGAGAGTGAGATGCCAGCTCCTTTCATTCAGTCAGTACCTTCAATCATTTCTGGACGTTTTTCAATGGCAAAAATCAATGAATATTGTAAATGCACAAACAGTAATTTCTCCGCATTGCAAGGTGCAATTCTGAAATTTTTTGCTTTTTCCCGCTCCTCTTAGCATGATAAAGAAGATTCAAAGAGAGTGAGGTGCCAGCTCCTTTCATTCAGTCAGTAGCTTCAAACATTTCTGGTATATGAATAACATGTTTTTCAATGGCAAAAATCAATGAATATTGTAAATGCACAAACAGTAATTTCTCCGCATTGCAAGGTGCAATTCTGAAATTTTTTGATTTTTCCTGCTCCTCTTAGCATGATAAAGAAGATTCAAAGAGAGTGAGATGCCAGCTCCTTTCATTCAGTCAGTAGCTTCAATCATTTCTGGACGTTTTTCAATGGCAAAAATCAATGAATATTGTAAATGCACAAACAGTAATTTCTCCGCATTGCAAGGTGCAATTCTGAAATTTTTTGCTTTTTCCTGCTCCTCTTAGCATGATAAAGAAGATTCAAAGAGAGTGAGATGCCAGCTCCTTTCATTCAGTCAGTAGCTTCAAACATTTCTGGTATATGAATAACATGATGTTTTTCAATGGCAAAAATCAATGAATATTGTAAATGCACAAACAGTAATTTCTCCGCATTGCAAGGTGCAATTCTGAAATTTTTTGCTTTTTCCTGCTCCTCTTAGCATGATAAAGAAGATTCAAAGAGAGTGAGATGCCAGCTCCTTTCATTCAGTCAGTAGCTTCAAACATTTCTGGTATATGAATAACATGATGTTTTTCAATGGCAAAAATCAATGAATATTGTAAATGCACAAACAGTAATTTCTCCGCATTGCAAGGTGCAAGTCTGAAATTTTTTGCTTTTTCCTGCTCCTCTTAGCATGATAAAGAAGATTCAAAGAGAGTGAGATGCCAGCTACTTTCATTCAGTCAGTAGCTTCAATCATTTCTGGACGTTTTTCAATGGTAAAAATCAATGAATATTGTAAATGCACAAACAGTAATTTCTCCACATTGCAAGGTGCAATTCTGAAATTTTTTGCTTTTTCCTGCTCCTCTTAGCATGATAAAGAAGATTCAAAGAGAGTGAGATGCCAGCTCCTTTCATTCAGTTAGTAGCTTCAAACATTTCTGGTATATGAATAACATGATGTTTTTCAATGGCAAAAATCAATGAATATTGTAAATGCACAAACAGTAATTTCTCCGCATTGCAAGGTGCAATTCTGAAATTTTTTGCTTTTTCCTGCTCCTCTTAGCATGATAAAGAAGATTCAAAGAGAGTGAGATGCCAGCTCCTTTCATTCAGTCAGTAGCTTCAATCATTTCTGGATGTTTTTCAATGGCAAAAATCAATGAATATTGTAAATGCACAAACTGTAATTTCTCCGCATTGCAAGGTGCAATTCTGAAATTTTTTGCTTTTTCCTGCTCCTCTTAGCATGATAAAGAAGATTCAAAGAGAGTGAGATGCCAGCTCCTTTCATTCAGTCAGTAGCTTCAAACATTTCTGGTATATGAATAACATGTTTTTCAATAGCAAAAATCAATGAATATTGTAAATGCACAAACAGTAATTTCTCCGCATTGCAAGGTGCAATTCTGAAATTTTTTGCTTTTTCCCGCTCCTCTTAGCATGATAAAGAAGATTCAAAGAGAGTGAGGTGCCAGCTCCTTTCATTCAGTCAGTAGCTTCAAACATTTCTGGTATATGAATAACATGTTTTTCAATGGCAAAAATCAATGAATATTGTAAATGCACAAACAGTAATTTCTCCGCATTGCAAGGTGCAATTCTGAAATTTTTTGATTTTTCCTGCTCCTCTTAGCATGATAAAGAAGATTCAAAGAGAGTGAGATGCCGGCTCCTTTCATTCAGTCAGTAGCTTCAATCATTTCTGGACGTTTTTCAATGGCAAAAATCAATGAATATTGTAAATGCACAAACAGTAATTTCTCCGCATTGCAAGGTGCAATTCTGAAATTTTTTGATTTTTCCTGCTCCTCTTAGCATGATAAAGAAGATTCAAAGAGAGTGAGATGCCAGCTCCTTTCATTCAGTCAGTAGCTTCAATCATTTCTGGACGTTTTTCAATGGCAAAAATCAATGAATATTGTAAATGCACAAACAGTAATTTCTCCGCATTGCAAGGTGCAATTCTGAAATTTTTTGCTTTTTCCTGCTCCTCTTAGCATGATAAAGAAGATTCAAAGAGAGTGAGATGCCAGCTCCTTTCATTCAGTCAGTAGCTTCAAACATTTCTGGTATATGAATAACATGATGTTTTTCAATGGCAAAAATCAATGAATATTGTAAATGCACAAACAGTAATTTCTCCGCATTGCAAGGTGCAATTCTGAAATTTTTTGCTTTTTCCTGCTCCTCTTAGCATGATAAAGAAGATTCAAAGAGAGTGAGATGCCAGCTCCTTTCATTCAGTCAGTAGCTTCAAACATTTCTGGTATATGAATAACATGATGTTTTTCAATGGCAAAAATCAATGAATATTGTAAATGCACAAACAGTAATTTCTCCGCATTGCAAGGTGCAAGTCTGAAATTTTTTGCTTTTTCCTGCTCCTCTTAGCATGATAAAGAAGATTCAAAGAGAGTGAGATGCCAGCTACTTTCATTCAGTCAGTAGCTTCAATCATTTCTGGACATTTTTCAATGGTAAAAATCAATGAATATTGTAAATGCACAAACAGTAATTTCTCCACATTGCAAGGTGCAATTCTGAAATTTTTTGCTTTTTCCTGCTCCTCTTAGCATGATAAAGAAGATTCAAAGAGAGTGAGATGCCAGCTCCTTTCATTCAGTCAGTAGCTTCAAACATTTCTGGTATATGAATAACATGATGTTTTTCAATGGCAAAAATCAATGAATATTGTAAATGCACAAACAGTAATTTCTCCGCATTGCAAGGTGCAATTCTGAAATTTTTTGCTTTTTCCTGCTCCTCTTAGCATGATAAAGAAGATTCAAAGAGAGTGAGATGCCAGCTCCTTTCATTCAGTCAGTAGCTTCAATCATTTCTGGATGTTTTTCAATGGCAAAAATCAATGAATATTGTAAATGGACAAACTGTAATTTCTCCGCATTGCAAGGTGCAATTCTGAAATTTTTTGCTTTTTCCTGCTCCTCTTAGCATGATAAAGAAGATTCAAAGAGAGTGAGATGCCAGCTCCTTTCATTCAGTCAGTAGCTTCAAACATTTCTGGTATATGAATAACATGTTTTTCAATGGCAAAAATCAATGAATATTGTAAATGCACAAACAGTAATTTCTCCGCATTGCAAGGTGCAATTCTGAAATTTTTTGCTTTTTCCCGCTCCTCTTAGCATGATAAAGAAGATTCAAAGAGAGTGAGGTGCCAGCTCCTTTCATTCAGTCAGTAGCTTCAAACATTTCTGGTATATGAATAACATGTTTTTCAATGGCAAAAATCAATGAATATTGTAAATGCACAAACAGTAATTTCTCCGCATTGCAAGGTGCAATTCTGAAATTTTTTGATTTTTCCTGCTCCTCTTAGCATGATAAAGAAGATTCAAAGAGAGTGAGATGCCGGCTCCTTTCATTCAGTCAGTAGCTTCAATCATTTCTGGACGTTTTTCAATGGCAAAAATCAATGAATATTGTAAATGCACAAACAGTAATTTCTCCGCATTGCAAGGTGCAATTCTGAAATTTTTTGCTTTTTCCTGCTCCTCTTAGCATGATAAAGAAGATTCAAAGAGAGTGAGATGCCAGCTCCTTTCATTCAGTCAGTAGCTTTAAACATTTCTGGTATATGAATAACATGAAGTTTTTCAATGGCAAAAATCAATGAATATTGTAAATGCACAAACAGTAATTTCTCCGCATTGCAAGGTGCAATTCTGAAATTTTTTGCTTTTTCCTGCTCCTCTTAGCATGATAAAGAAGATTCAAAGAGAGTGAGATGCCAGCTCCTTTCATTCAGTCAGTAGCTTCAAACATTTCTGGTATATGAATAACATGATGTTTTTCAATGGCAAAAATCAATGAATATTGTAAATGCACAAACAGTAATTTCTCCGCATTGCAAGGTGCAAGTCTGAAATTTTTTGCTTTTTCCTGCTCCTCTTAGCATGATAAAGAAGATTCAAAGAGAGTGAGATGCCAGCTACTTTCATTCAGTCAGTAGCTTCAATCATTTCTGGACGTTTTTCAATGGTAAAAATCAATGAATATTGTAAATGCACAAACAGTAATTTCTCCACATTGCAAGGTGCAATTATGAAATTTTTTGCTTTTTCCTGCTCCTCTTAGCATGATAAAGAAGATTCAAAGAGAGTGAGATGCCAGCTCCTTTCATTCAGTCAGTAGCTTCAAACATTTCTGGTATATGAATAACATGATGTTTTTCAATGGCAAAAATCAATGAATATTGTAAATGCACAAACAGTAATTTCTCCGCATTGCAAGGTGCAATTCTGAAATTTTTTGCTTTTTCCTGCTCCTCTTAGCATGATAAAGAAGATTCAAAGAGAGTGAGATGCCAGCTCCTTTCATTCAGTCAGTAGCTTCAATCATTTCTGGATGTTTTTCAATGGCAAAAATCAATGAATATTGTAAATGCACAAACTGTAATTTCTCCGCATTGCAAGGTGCAATTCTGAAATTTTTTGCTTTTTCCTGCTCCTCTTAGCATGATAAAGAAGATTCAAAGAGAGTGAGATGCCAGCTCCTTTCATTCAGTTAGTAGCTTCAATCATTTCTGGACGTTTTTCAGTGGCAAAAATCAATGAATATTGTAAATGCACAAACAGTAATTTCTCCGCATTGCAAGGTGCAATTCTGAAATTTTTTGCTTTTTCCTGCTCCTCTTAGCATGATAAAGAAGATTCAAAGAGAGTGAGATGCCAGCTCCTTTCATTCAGTCAGTACCTTCAATCATTTCTGGACGTTTTTCAATGGCAAAAATCAATGAATATTGTAAATGCACAAACAGTAATTTCTCCGCATTGCAAGGTGCAATTCTGAAATTTTTTGCTTTTTCCTGCTCCTCTTAGCATGATAAAGAAGATTCAAAGAGAGTGAGATGCCAGCTCCTTTCATTCAGTCAGTAGCTTCAAACATTTCTGGTATATGAATAACATGATGTTTTTCAATGGCAAAAATCAATGAATATTGTAAATGCACAAACAGTAATTTCTCCGCATTGCAAGGTGCAAGTCTGAAATTTTTTGCTTTTTCCTGCTCCTCTTAGCATGATAAAGAAGATTCAAAGAGAGTGAGATGCCAGTTACTTTCATTCAGTCAGTAGCTTCAATCATTTCTGGACGTTTTTCAATGGTAAAAATCAATGAATATTGTAAATGCACAAACAGTAATTTCTCCACATTGCAAGGTGCAATTCTGAAATTTTTTGCTTTTTCCTGCTCCTCTTAGCATGATAAAGAAGATTCAAAGAGAGTGAGATGCCAGCTCCTTTCATTCAGTCAGTAGCTTCAAACATTTCTGGTATATGAATAACATGATGTTTTTCAATGGCAAAAATCAATGAATATTGTAAATGCACAAACAGTAATTTCTCCGCATTGCAAGGTGCAATTCTGAAATTTTTTGCTTTTTCCTGCTCCTCTTAGCATGATAAAGAAGATTCAAAGAGAGTGAGATGCCAGCTCCTTTCATTCAGTCAGTAGCTTCAAACATTTCTGGTATATGAATAACATGATGTTTTTCAATGGCAAAAATCAATGAATATTGTAAATGCACAAAAAGTAATTTCTCCGCATTGCAAGGTGCAATTCTGAAATTTTTTGCTTTTTCCTGCTCCTCTTAGCATGATAAAGAAGATTCAAAGAGTGTGAGATGCCAGCTCCTTTCATTCAGTCAGTAGCTTCAATCATTTCTGGATGTTTTTCAATGGCAAAAATCAATGAATATTGTAAATGCACAAACAGTAATTTCTCCGCATTGCAAGGTGCAATTCTGAAATTTTTTGCTTTTTCCTGCTCCTCTTAGCATGATAAAGAAGATTCAAAGAGAGTGAGATGTCAGCTCCTTTCATTCAGTCAGTAGCTTCAAACATTTCTGGTATATGAATAACATGATGTTTTTCAATGGCAAAAATCAATGAATATTGTAAATGCACAAACAGTAATTTCTCCGCATTGCAAGGTGCAATTCTGAAATTTTTTGCTTTTTCCTGCTCCTCTTAGCATGATAAAGAAGATTCAAAGAGAGTGAGATGCCAGCTCCTTTCATTCAGTCAGTAGCTTCAATCATTTCTGGATGTTTTTCAATGGCAAAAATCAATGAATATTGTAAATGCACAAACAGTAATTTCTCCGCATTGCAAGGTGCAATTCTGAAATTTTTTGCTTTTTCCTGCTCCTCTTAGCATGATAAAGAAGATTCAAAGAGAGTGAGATGCCAGCTCCTTTCGTTCAGTCAGTAGCTTCAATCATTTCTGGACGTTTTTCAATGGCAAAAATCATTGAATATTATAAATGCACAAACAGTAATTTCTCCGCATTGCAAGGTGCAATTCTGAAATTTTTTACTTTTTCCTGCTCCTCTTAGCATGATAAAGAAGATTCAAAGAGAGTGAGATGCCAGCTCCTTTCATTCAGTCAGTAGCTTCAATCATTTCTGGTATATGAATAACATGATGTTTTTCAAAGGCAAAAATCAATGAATATTGTAAATGCACAAACAGTAATTTCTCCGCATTGCAAGGTGCAATTCTGAAATTTTTTGCTTTTTCCTGCTCCTCTTAGCATGATAAAGAAGATTCAAAGAGAGTGAGATGCCAGCTCCTTTCATTCAGTCAGTAGCTTCAATCATTTCTGGACGTTTTTCAATGGCAAAAATCAATGAATATTGTAAATGCACAAACTGTAATTTCTCCGCATTGCAAGGTGCAATTCTGAAATTTTTTGCTTTTTCCTGCTCCTCTTAGCATGATAAACAAGATTCAAAGAGAGTGAGATGCCAGTTCCTTTCATTCAGTCAGTAGCTTCAATCATTTCTGGATGTTTTTCAATGGCAAAAATCAATGAATATTGTAAATGCACAAACAGTAATTTCTCCGCATTGCAAGGTGCAATTCTGAAATTTTTTGCTTTTTCCTGCTCCTCTTAGCATGATAAAGAAGATTCAAAGAGAGTGAGATGCCAGCTCCTTTCATTCAGTCAGTAGCTTCAATCATTTCTGGACGTTTTTCAATGGCAAAAATCAATGAATATTGTAAATTCACAAACAGTAATTTCTCCGCATTGCAAGGTGCAATTCTGAAATTTTTTGCTTTTTCCTGCTCCTCTTAGCATGATAAAGAAGATTCAAAGAGAGTGAGATGCCAGCTCCTTTCATTCAGTCAGTAGCTTCAAACATTTCTGGTATATGAATAACATGATGTTTTTCAATGGCAAAAATCAATGAATATTGTAAATGCACAAACAGTAATTTCTCCGCATTGCAAGGTGCAATTCTGAAATTTTTTGCTTTTTCCTGCTCCTCTTAGCATGATAAAGAAGATTCAAAGAGAGTGAGATGCCAGCTCCTTTCGTTCAGTCAGTAGCTTCAATCATTTCTGGACGTTTTTCAATGGCAAAAATCATTGAATATTATAAATGCACTAACAGTAATTTCTCCGCATTGCAAGGTGCAATTCTGAAATTTTTTACTTTTTCCTGCTCCTCTTAGCATGATAAAGAAGATTCAAAGAGAGTGAGATGCCAGCTTCTTTCATTCAGTCAGTAGCTTCAATCATTTCTGGTATATGAATAACATGATGTTTTTCAATGGCAAAAATCAATGAATATTGTAAATGCACAAACAGTAATTTCTCCGCATTGCAAGGTGCAATTCTGAAATTTTTTGCTTTTTCCTGCTCCTCTTAGCATGATAAAGAAGATTCAAAGAGAGTGAGATGCCAGCTCCTTTCATTCAGTCAGTAGCTTCAATCATTTCTGGACGTTTTTCAATGGCAAAAATCAATGAATATTGTAAATGCACAAACAGTAATTTCTCCGCATTGCAAGGTGCAATTCTGAAATTTTTTGCTTTTTCCTGCTCCTCTTAGCATGATAAACAAGATTCAAAGAGAGTGAGATGCCAGCTCCTTTCATTCAGTCAGTAGCTTCAATCATTTCTGGACGTTTTTCAATGGCAAAAATCAATGAATATTGTAAATGCACAAACAGTAATTTCTCCGCATTGCAAGGTGCAATTCTGAAATTTTTTGCTTTTTCCTGCTCCTCTTAGCATGATAAAGAAGATTCAAAGAGAGTGAGATGCCAGCTCCTTTCATTCAGTCAGTAGCTTCAATCATTTCTGGACGTTTTTCAATGGCAAAAATCAATGAATATTGTAAATGCACAAACAGTAATTTCTCCGCATTGCAAGGTGCAATTCTGAAATTTTTTGCTTTTTCCTGCTCCTCTTAGCATGATAAAGAAGATTCAAAGAGAGTGAGATGCCAGCTCCTTTCATTCAGTCAGTAGCTTCAAACATTTCTGGTATATGAATAACATGTTTTTCAATGGCAAAAATCAATGAATATTGTAAATGCACAAACAGTAATTTCTCCGCATTGCAAGGTGCAATTCTGAAATTTTTTGCTTTTTCCTGCTCCTCTTAGCATGATAAAGAAGATTCAAAGAGAGTGAGATGCCAGCTCCTTTCATTCAGTCAGTAGCTTCAATCATTTCTGGACGTTTTTCAATGGCAAAAATCAATGAATATTGTAAATGCACAAACAGTAATTTCTCCGCATTGCAAGGTGCAATTCTGAAATTTTTTGCTTTTTCCTGCTCCTCTTAGCATGATAAAGAAGATTCAAAGAGAGTGAGATGCCAGCTCCTTTCATTCAGTCAGTAGCTTCAAACATTTCTGGTATATGAATAACATGATGTTTTTCAATGGCAAAAATCAATGAATATTGTAAATGCACAAACAGTAATTTCTCCGCATTGCAAGGTGCAAGTCTGAAATTTTTTGCTTTTTCCTGCTCCTCTTAGCATGATAAAGAAGATTCAAAGAGAGTGAGATGCAAGTTACTTTCATTCAGTCAGTAGCTTCAATCATTTCTGGACGTTTTTCAATGGTAAAAATCAATGAATATTGTAAATGCACAAACAGTAATTTCTCCACATTGCAAGGTGCAATTCTGAAATTTTTTGCTTTTTCCTGCTCCTCTTAGCATGATAAAGAAGATTCAAAGAGAGTGAGATGCCAGCTCCTTTCATTCAGTCAGTAGCTTCAAACATTTCTGGTATATGAATAACATGATGTTTTTCAATGGCAAAAATCAATGAATATTGTAAATGCACAAACAGTAATTTCTCCGCATTGCAAGGTGCAATTCTGAAATTTTTTGCTTTTTCCTGCTCCTCTTAGCATGATAAAGAAGATTCAAAGAGAGTGAGATGCCAGCTCCTTTCATTCAGTCAGTAGCTTCAAACATTTCTGGTATATGAATAACATGATGTTTTTCAATGGCAAAAATCAATGAATATTGTAAATGCACAAAAAGTAATTTCTCCGCATTGCAAGGTGCAATTCTGAAATTTTTTGCTTTTTCCTGCTCCTCTTAGCATGATAAAGAAGATTCAAAGAGTGTGAGATGCCAGCTCCTTTCATTCAGTCAGTAGCTTCAATCATTTCTGGATGTTTTTCAATGGCAAAAATAAATGAATATTGTAAATGCACAAACAGTAATTTCTCCGCATTGCAAGGTGCAATTCTGAAATTTTTTGCTTTTTCCTGCTCCTCTTAGCATGATAAAGAAGATTCAAAGAGAGTGAGATGTCAGCTCCTTTCATTCAGTCAGTAGCTTCAAACATTTCTGGTATATGAATAACATGATGTTTTTCAATGGCAAAAATCAATGAATATTGTAAATGCACAAACAGTAATTTCTCCGCATTGCAAGGTGCAATTCTGAAATTTTTTGCTTTTTCCTGCTCCTCTTAGCATGATAAAGAAGATTCAAAGAGAGTGAGATGCCAGCTCCTTTCATTCAGTCAGTAGCTTCAATCATTTCTGGATGTTTTTCAATGGCAAAAATCAATGAATATTGTAAATGCACAAACAGTAATTTCTCCGCATTGCAAGGTGCAATTCTGAAATTTTTTGCTTTTTCCTGCTCCTCTTAGCATGATAAAGAAGATTCAAAGAGAGTGAGATGCCAGCTCCTTTCATTCAGTCAGTAGCTTCAATCATTTCTGGACGTTTTTCAATGGCAAAAATCAATGAATATTGTAAATTCACAAACAGTAATTTCTCCGCATTGCAAGGTGCAATTCTGAAATTTTTTGCTTTTTCCTGCTCCTCTTAGCATGATAAAGAAGATTCAAAGAGAGTGAGATGCCAGCTCCTTTCATTCAGTCAGTAGCTTCAAACATTTCTGGTATATGAATAACATGATGTTTTTCAATGGCAAAAATCAATGAATATTGTAAATGCACAAACAGTAATTTCTCCGCATTGCAAGGTGCAATTCTGAAATTTTTTGCTTTTTCCTGCTCCTCTTAGCATGATAAAGAAGATTCAAAGAGAGTGAGATGCCAGCTCCTTTCGTTCAGTCAGTAGCTTCAATCATTTCTGGACGTTTTTCAATGGCAAAAATCATTGAATATTATAAATGCACAAACAGTAATTTCTCCGCATTGCAAGGTGCAATTCTGAAATTTTTTACTTTTTCCTGCTCCTCTTAGCATGATAAAGAAGATTCAAAGAGAGTGAGATGCCAGCTCCTTTCATTCAGTCAGTAGCTTCAATCATTTCTGGTATATGAATAACATGATGTTTTTCAATGGCAAAAATCAATGAATATTGTAAATGCACAAACAGTAATTTCTCCGCATTGCAAGGTGCAATTCTGAAATTTTTTGCTTTTTCCTGCTCCTCTTAGCATGATAAAGAAGATTCAAAGAGAGTGAGATGCCAGCTCCTTTCATTCAGTCAGTAGCTTCAATCATTTCTGGACGTTTTTCAATGGCAAAAATCAATGAATATTGTAAATGCACAAACAGTAATTTCTCCGCATTGCAAGGTGCAATTCTGAAATTTTTTGCTTTTTCCTGCTCCTCTTAGCATGATAAACAAGATTCAAAGAGAGTGAGATGCCAGCTCCTTTCATTCAGTCAGTAGCTTCAATCATTTCTGGACGTTTTTCAATGGCAAAAATCAATGAATATTGTAAATGCACAAACAGTAATTTCTCCGCATTGCAAGGTGCAATTCTGAAATTTTTTGCTTTTTCCTGCTCCTCTTAGCATGATAAAGAAGATTCAAAGAGAGTGAGATGCCAGCTCCTTTCATTCAGTCAGTAGCTTCAATCATTTCTGGACGTTTTTCAATGGCAAAAATCAATGAATATTGTAAATGCACAAACAGTAATTTCTCCGCATTGCAAGGTGCAATTCTGAAATTTTTTGCTTTTTCCTGCTCCTCTTAGCATGATAAAGAAGATTCAAAGAGAGTGAGATGCCAGCTCCTTTCATTCAGTCAGTAGCTTCAAACATTTCTGGTATATGAATAACATGATGTTTTTCAATGGCAAAAATCAATGAATATTGTAAATGCACAAACAGTAATTTGTCCGCATTGCAAGGTGCAATTCTGAAATTTTTTGCTTTTTCCTGCTCCTCTTAGCATGATAAAGAAGATTCAAAGAGAGTGAGATGCCAGCTCCTTTCGTTCAGTCAGTAGCTTCAATCATTTCTGGACGTTTTTCAATGGCAAAAATCATTTATTATTATAAATGCACAAACAGTAATTTCTCCGCATTGCAAGGTGCAATTCTGAAATTTTTTACTTTTTCCTGCTCCTCTTAGCATGATAAAGAAGATTCAAAGAGAGTGAGATGCCAGCTTCTTTCATTCAGTCAGTAGCTTCAATCATTTCTGGTATATGAATAACATGATGTTTTTCAATGGCAAAAATCAATGAATATTGTAAATGCACAAACAGTAATTTCTCCGCATTGCAAGGTGCAATTCTGAAATTTTTTGCTTTTTCCTGCTCCTCTTAGCATGATAAAGAAGATTCAAAGAGAGTGAGATGCCAGCTCCTTTCATTCAGTCAGTAGCTTCAATCATTTCTGGACGTTTTTCAATGGCAAAAATCAATGAATATTGTAAATGCACAAACAGTAATTTCTCCGCATTGCAAGGTGCAATTCTGAAATTTTTTGCTTTTTCCTGCTCCTCTTAGCATGATAAACAAGATTCAAAGAGAGTGAGATGCCAGCTCCTTTCATTCAGTCAGTAGCTTCAATCATTTCTGGACGTTTTTCAATGGCAAAAATCAATGAATATTGTAAATGCACAAACAGTAATTTCTCCGCATTGCAAGGTGCAATTCTGAAATTTTTTGCTTTTTCCTGCTCCTCTTAGCATGATAAAGAAGATTCAAAGAGAGTGAGATGCCAGCTCCTTTCATTCAGTCAGTAGCTTCAATCATTTCTGGACGTTTTTCAATGGCAAAAATCAATGAATATTGTAAATGCACAAAAAGTAATTTCTCCGCATTGCAAGGTGCAATTCTGAAATTTTTTGCTTTTTCCTGCTCCTCTTAGCATGATAAAGAAGATTCAAAGAGTGTGAGATGCCAGCTCCTTTCATTCAGTCAGTAGCTTCAATCATTTCTGGATGTTTTTCAATGGCAAAAATAAATGAATATTGTAAATGCACAAACAGTAATTTCTCCGCATTGCAAGGTGCAATTCTGAAATTTTTTGCTTTTTCCTGCTCCTCTTAGCATGATAAAGAAGATTCAAAGAGAGTGAGATGCCAGCTCCTTTCGTTCAGTCAGTAGCTTCAATCATTTCTGGACGTTTTTCAATGGCAAAAATCATTGAATATTATAAATGCACAAACAGTAATTTCTCCGCATTGCAAGGTGCAATTCTGAAATTTTTTACTTTTTCCTGCTCCTCTTAGCATGATAAAGAAGATTCAAAGAGAGTGAGATGCCAGCTCCTTTCATTCAGTCAGTAGCTTCAATCATTTCTGGTATATGAATAACATGATGTTTTTCAATGGCAAAAATCAATGAATATTGTAAATGCACAAACAGTAATTTCTCCGCATTGCAAGGTGCAATTCTGAAATTTTTTGCTTTTTCCTGCTCCTCTTAGCATGATAAAGAAGATTCAAAGAGAGTGAGATGCCAGCTCCTTTCATTCAGTCAGTAGCTTCAATCATTTCTGGACGTTTTTCAATGGCAAAAATCAATGAATATTGTAAATGCACAAACAGTAATTTCTCCGCATTGCAAGGTGCAATTCTGAAATTTTTTGCTTTTTCCTGCTCCTCTTAGCATGATAAACAAGATTCAAAGAGAGTGAGATGCCAGCTCCTTTCATTCAGTCAGTAGCTTCAATCATTTCTGGACGTTTTTCAATGGCAAAAATCAATGAATATTGTAAATGCACAAACAGTAATTTCTCCGCATTGCAAGGTGCAATTCTGAAATTTTTTGCTTTTTCCTGCTCCTCTTAGCATGATAAAGAAGATTCAAAGAGAGTGAGATGCCAGCTCCTTTCATTCAGTCAGTAGCTTCAATCATTTCTGGACGTTTTTCAATGGCAAAAATCAATGAATATTGTAAATGCACAAACAGTAATTTCTCCGCATTGCAAGGTGCAATTCTGAAATTTTTTGCTTTTTCCTGCTCCTCTTAGCATGATAAAGAAGATTCAAAGAGAGTGAGATGCCAGCTCCTTTCATTCAGTCAGTAGCTTCAAACATTTCTGGTATATGAATAACATGATGTTTTTCAATGGCAAAAATCAATGAATATTGTAAATGCACAAACAGTAATTTGTCCGCATTGCAAGGTGCAATTCTGAAATTTTTTGCTTTTTCCTGCTCCTCTTAGCATGATAAAGAAGATTCAAAGAGAGTGAGATGCCAGCTCCTTTCGTTCAGTCAGTAGCTTCAATCATTTCTGGACGTTTTTCAATGGCAAAAATCATTTATTATTATAAATGCACAAACAGTAATTTCTCCGCATTGCAAGGTGCAATTCTGAAATTTTTTACTTTTTCCTGCTCCTCTTAGCATGATAAAGAAGATTCAAAGAGAGTGAGATGCCAGCTTCTTTCATTCAGTCAGTAGCTTCAATCATTTCTGGTATATGAATAACATGATGTTTTTCAATGGCAAAAATCAATGAATATTGTAAATGCACAAACAGTAATTTCTCCGCATTGCAAGGTGCAATTCTGAAATTTTTTGCTTTTTCCTGCTCCTCTTAGCATGATAAAGAAGATTCAAAGAGAGTGAGATGCCAGCTCCTTTCATTCAGTCAGTAGCTTCAATCATTTCTGGACGTTTTTCAATGGCAAAAATCAATGAATATTGTAAATGCACAAACAGTAATTTCTCCGCATTGCAAGGTGCAATTCTGAAATTTTTTGCTTTTTCCTGCTCCTCTTAGCATGATAAACAAGATTCAAAGAGAGTGAGATGCCAGCTCCTTTCATTCAGTCAGTAGCTTCAATCATTTCTGGACGTTTTTCAATGGCAAAAATCAATGAATATTGTAAATGCACAAACAGTAATTTCTCCGCATTGCAAGGTGCAATTCTGAAATTTTTTGCTTTTTCCTGCTCCTCTTAGCATGATAAAGAAGATTCAAAGAGAGTGAGATGCCAGCTCCTTTCATTCAGTCAGTAGCTTCAATCATTTCTGGACGTTTTTCAATGGCAAAAATCAATGAATATTGTAAATGCACAAAAAGTAATTTCTCCGCATTGCAAGGTGCAATTCTGAAATTTTTTGCTTTTTCCTGCTCCTCTTAGCATGATAAAGAAGATTCAAAGAGTGTGAGATGCCAGCTCCTTTCATTCAGTCAGTAGCTTCAATCATTTCTGGATGTTTTTCAATGGCAAAAATAAATGAATATTGTAAATGCACAAACAGTAATTTCTCCGCATTGCAAGGTGCAATTCTGAAATTTTTTGCTTTTTCCTGCTCCTCTTAGCTTGATAAAGAAGATTCAAAGAGAGTGAGATGTCAGCTCCTTTCATTCAGTCAGTAGCTTCAAACATTTCTGGTATATGAATAACATGATGTTTTTCAATGGCAAAAATCAATGAATATTGTAAATGCACAAACAGTAATTTCTCCGCATTGCAAGGTGCAATTCTGAAATTTTTTGCTTTTTCCTGCTCCTCTTAGCATGATAAAGAAGATTCAAAGAGAGTGAGATGCCAGCTCCTTTCATTCAGTCAGTAGCTTCAATCATTTCTGGATGTTTTTCAATGGCAAAAATCAATGAATATTGTAAATGCACAAACAGTAATTTCTCCGCATTGCAAGGTGCAATTCTGAAATTTTTTGCTTTTTCCTGCTCCTCTTAGCATGATAAAGAAGATTCAAAGAGAGTGAGATGCCAGCTCCTTTCATTCAGTCAGTAGCTTCAATCATTTCTGGACGTTTTTCAATGGCAAAAATCAATGAATATTGTAAATGCACAAACTGTAATTTCTCCGCATTGCAAGGTGCAATTCTGAAATTTTTTGCTTTTTCCTGCTCCTCTTAGCATGATAAACAAGATTCAAAGAGAGTGAGATGCCAGTTCCTTTCATTCAGTCAGTAGCTTCAATCATTTCTGGATGTTTTTCAATGGCAAAAATCAATGAATATTGTAAATGCACAAACAGTAATTTCTCCGCATTGCAAGGTGCAATTCTGAAATTTTTTGCTTTTTCCTGCTCCTCTTAGCATGATAAAGAAGATTCAAAGAGAGTGAGATGCCAGCTCCTTTCATTCAGTCAGTAGCTTCAATCATTTCTGGACGTTTTTCAATGGCAAAAATCAATGAATATTGTAAATTCACAAACAGTAATTTCTCCGCATTGCAAGGTGCAATTCTGAAATTTTTTGCTTTTTCCTGCTCCTCTTAGCATGATAAAGAAGATTCAAAGAGAGTGAGATGCCAGCTCCTTTCATTCAGTCAGTAGCTTCAAACATTTCTGGTATATGAATAACATGATGTTTTTCAATGGCAAAAATCAATGAATATTGTAAATGCACAAACAGTAATTTCTCCGCATTGCAAGGTGCAATTCTGAAATTTTTTGCTTTTTCCTGCTCCTCTTAGCATGATAAAGAAGATTCAAAGAGAGTGAGATGCCAGCTCCTTTCGTTCAGTCAGTAGCTTCAATCATTTCTGGACGTTTTTCAATGGCAAAAATCATTGAATATTATAAATGCACAAACAGTAATTTCTCCGCATTGCAAGGTGCAATTCTGAAATTTTTTACTTTTTCCTGCTCCTCTTAGCATGATAAAGAAGATTCAAAGAGAGTGAGATGCCAGCTCCTTTCATTCAGTCAGTAGCTTCAATCATTTCTGGTATATGAATAACATGATGTTTTTCAATGGCAAAAATCAATGAATATTGTAAATGCACAAACAGTAATTTCTCCGCATTGCAAGGTGCAATTCTGAAATTTTTTGCTTTTTCCTGCTCCTCTTAGCATGATAAAGAAGATTCAAAGAGAGTGAGATGCCAGCTCCTTTCATTCAGTCAGTAGCTTCAATCATTTCTGGACGTTTTTCAATGGCAAAAATCAATGAATATTGTAAATGCACAAACAGTAATTTCTCCGCATTGCAAGGTGCAATTCTGAAATTTTTTGCTTTTTCCTGCTCCTCTTAGCATGATAAACAAGATTCAAAGAGAGTGAGATGCCAGCTCCTTTCATTCAGTCAGTAGCTTCAATCATTTCTGGACGTTTTTCAATGGCAAAAATCAATGAATATTGTAAATGCACAAACAGTAATTTCTCCGCATTGCAAGGTGCAATTCTGAAATTTTTTGCTTTTTCCTGCTCC
Organism: Phyllobates terribilis; assembly: GCF_046119375.1. NCBI lineage: Eukaryota > Metazoa > Chordata > Amphibia > Anura > Dendrobatidae > Phyllobates > Phyllobates terribilis. The sequence goes on from NW_027364582.1 coordinate 53,766, forward strand.
TCTTAGCATGATAAAGAAGATTCAAAGAGAGTGAGATGCCAGCTCCTTTCATTCAGTCAGTAGCTTCAATCATTTCTGGATGTTTTTCAATGGCAAAAATCAATGAATATTGTAAATGCACAAACAGTAATTTCTCCGCATTGCAAGGTGCAATTCTGAAATTTTTTGCTTTTTCCTGCTCCTCTTAGCATGATAAAGAAGATTCAAAGAGAGTGAGATGCCAGCTCCTTTCATTCAGTCAGTAGCTTCAAACATTTCTGGTATATGAATAACATGATGTTTTTCAATGGCAAAAATCAATGAATATTGTAAATGCACAAACAGTAATTTGTCCGCATTGCAAGGTGCAATTCTGAAATTTTTTGCTTTTTCCTGCTCCTCTTAGCATGATAAAGAAGATTCAAAGAGAGTGAGATGCCAGCTCCTTTCGTTCAGTCAGTAGCTTCAATCATTTCTGGACGTTTTTCAATGGCAAAAATCATTTATTATTATAAATGCACAAACAGTAATTTCTCCGCATTGCAAGGTGCAATTCTGAAATTTTTTACTTTTTCCTGCTCCTCTTAGCATGATAAAGAAGATTCAAAGAGAGTGAGATGCCAGCTCCTTTCATTCAGTCAGTAGCTTCAAACATTTCTGGTATATGAAAAACATGTTTTTCAATGGCAAAAATCAATGAATATTGTAAATGCACAAACAGTAATATCTCCACATTGCAAGGTGCAATTCTGAAATTTTTTGCTTTTTCCTGATAATCCTAGCATGATAAAGAAGATTCAAAGAGAGTGAGATGCCAGCTCCTTTCATTCAGTCAGTAGCTTCAAACATTTCTGGACGTTTTTCAATGGCAAAAATCAATGAATATTGTAAATGCACAAACAGTAATATCTCCACATTGCAAGGTGCAATTCTGAAATTTTTTGCTTTTTCCTGTTAATCCTAGCATGATAAAGAAGATTCAAAGAGAGTGAGATGCCAGCTTCTTTCATTCAGTCAGTAGCTTCAAACATTTCTGGTATATGAAAAACATGTTTTTCAATGGCAAAAATCAATGAATATTGTAAATGCACAAACAGTAATATCTCCACATTGCAAGGTGCAATTCTGAAATTTTTTGCTTTTTCCTGCTAATCCTAGCATGATAAAGAAGATTCAAAGAGAGTGAGATGCCAGCTCCTTTCATTCAGTCAGTAGCTTCAAACATTTCTGGTATATGAAAAACATGTTTTTCAATGGTAAAAATCAATGAATATTGTAAATGCACAAAAAGTAATATCTCCACATTGCAAGGTGCAATTCTGAAATTTTTTGCTTTTTCCTGCTAATCCTAGCATGATAAAGAAGATTCAAAGAGAGTGAGATGCCAGCTCCTTTCATTCAGTCAGTAGCTTCAAACATTTCTGGTATATGAAAAACATGTTTTTCAATGGCAAAAATCAATGAATATTGTAAATGCACAAACAGTAATATCTCCACATTGCAAGGTGCAATTCTGAAATTTTTAGCTTTTTCCTGTTAATCCTAGCATGATAAAGAAGATTCAAAGAGAGTGAGATGCCAGCTCGTTTCAGTCAGTAGCTTCAAACATTTCTGGACGTTTTTCAATGGCAAAAATCAATGAATATTGTAAATGCACAAACAGTAATATCTCCACATTGCAAGGTGCAATTCTGAAATTTTTTGCTTTTTCCTGTTAATCCTAGCATGATAAAGAAGATTCAAAGAGAGTGAGATGCCAGCTCCTTTCATTCAGTCAGTAGCTTCAAACATTTCTGGTATATGAAAAACATGTTTTTCAATAGCAAAAATCAATGAATATTGTAAATGCACAAACAGTAATATCTCCACATTGCAAGGTGCAATTCTGAAATTTTTTGCTTTTTCCTGCTAATCCTAGCATGATAAAGAAGATTCAAAGAGAGTGAGATGCCAGCTCCTTTCATTCAGTCAGTAGCTTCAAACATTTCTGGTATATGAAAAACATGTTTTTCAATGGCAAAAATCAATGAATATTGTAAATGCACAAACAGTAATATCTCCACATTGCAAGGTGCAATTCTGAAATTTTTTGCTTTTTCCTGCTAATCCTAGCATGATAAAGAAGATTCAAAGAGAGTGAGATGCCAGCTCCTTTCATTCAGTCAGTAGCTTCAAACATTTCTGGCATATGAAAAACATGTTTTTCAATGGCAAAAATCAATGAATATTGTAAATGCACAAACAGTAATATCTCCACATTGCAAGGTGCAATTCTGAAATTTTTAGCTTTTTCCTGTTAATCCTAGCATGATAAAGAAGATTCAAAGAGAGTGAGATGCCTGCTCCTTTCATTCAGTCAGTAGCTTCAAACATTTCTGGACGTTTTTCAATGGCAAAAATCAATGAATATTGTAAATGCACAAACAGTAATATCTCCACATTGCAAGGTGCAATTCTGAAATTTTTTGCTTTTTCCTGTTAATCCTAGCATGATAAAGAAGATTCAAAGAGAGTGAGATGCCAGCTCCTTTCATTCAGTCAGTAGCTTCAAACATTTCTGGTATATGAAAAACGTTTTTCAATGGCAAAAATCAATGAATATTGTAAATGCACAAACAGTAATATCTCCACATTGCAAGGTGCAATTCTGAAATTTTTTGCTTTTTCCTGCTAATCCTAGCATGATAAAGAAGATTCAAAGAGAGTGAGATGCCAGCTCCTTTCATTCAGTCAGTAGCTTCAAACATTTCTGGACGTTTTTCAATGGCAAAAATCAATGAATATTGTAAATGCACAAACAGTAATATCTCCACATTGCAAGGTGCAATTCTGAAATTTTTTGCTTTTTCCTGCTAATCCTAGCATGATAAAGAAGATTCAAAGAGAGTGAGATGCCAGCTCCTTTCATTCAGTCAGTAGCTTCAAACATTTCTGGTATATGAAAAACATGTTTTTCAATGGCAAAAATCAATGAATATTGTAAATGCACAAACAGTAATATCTCCACATTGCAAGGTGCAATTCTGAAATTTTTTGCTTTTTCCTGCTAATCCTAGCATGATAAAGAAGATTCAAAGAGAGTGAGATGCCAGCTCCTTTCATTCAGTCAGTAGCTTCAAACATTTCTGGACGTTTTTCAATGGCAAAAATCAATGAATATTGTAAATGCACAAACAGTAATATCTCCACATTGTAAGGTGCAATTCTGAAATTTTTTGCTTTTTCCTGCTAATCCTAGCATGATAAAGAAGATTCAAAGAGAGTGAGATGCCAGCTCCTTTCATTCAGTCAGTAGCTTCAAACATTTCTGGTATATGAAAAACATGTTTTTCAATGGCAAAAATCAATGAATATTGTAAATGCACAAACAGTAATATCTCCACATTGCAAGGTGCAATTCTGAAATTTTTTGCTTTTTCCTGCTAATCCTAGCATGATAAAGAAGATTCAAAGAGAGTGAGATGCCAGCTCCTTTCATTCAGTCAGTAGCTTCAAACATTTCTGGACGTTTTTCAATGGGAAAAATCAATGAATATTGTAAATGCACAAACAGTAATATCTCCACATTGCAAGGTGCAATTCTGAAATTTTTTGCTTTTTCCTGTTAATCCTAGCATGATAAAGAAGATTCAAAGAGAGTGAGATGCCAGCTCCTTTCATTCAGTCAGTAGCTTCAAACATTTCTGGTATATGAAAAACATGTTTTTCAATGGCAAAAATCAATGAATATTGTAAATGCACAAACAGTAATATCTCCACATTGCAAGGTGCAATTCTGAAATTTTTTGCTTTTTCCTGCTAATCCTAGCATGATAAAGAAGATTCAAAGAGAGTGAGATGCCAGCTCCTTTCATTCAGTCAGTAGCTTCAAACATTTCTGTTATATGAAAAACATGTTTTTCAATGGCAAAAATCAATGAATATTGTAAATGCACAAATAGTAATATCTCCACATTGCAAGGTGCAATTCAGAAATTTTTTGCTTTTTCCTGCTAATCCTAGCATGATAAAGAAGATTCAAAGAGAGTGAGATGCCAGCTCCTTTCATTCAGTCAGTAGCTTCAAACATTTCTGGACGTTTTTCAATGGCAAAAATCAATGAATATTGTAAATGCACAAACAGTAATATCTCCCATTGCAAGGTGCAATTCTGAAATTTTTTGCTTTTTCCTGTTAATCCTAGCATGATAAAGAAGATTCAAAGAGAGTGAGATGCCAGCTCCTTTCATTCAGTCAGTAGCTTCAAACATTTCTGGTATATGAAAAACATGTTTTTCAATGGCAAAAATCAATGAATATTGTAAATGCACAAACAGTAATATCTCCACATTGCAAGGTGCAATTCTGAAATTTTTGCCATTGAAAAACATCATGTTATTCATATACCAGAAATGTTTGAAGCTACTGACTGAATGAAAGCAGCTGGCATCTCACTCTCTTTGAATCTTCTTTATCATGCTAAGAGGAGCAGGAAAAAGCAAAAAATTTCAGAATTGCACCTTGCAATGCGGAGAAATTACTGTTTGTGCATTTACAATATTCATTGATTTTTGCCATTGAAAAACATCATGTTATTCATATACCAGAAATGTTTGAAGCTACTGACTGAATGAAAGGAGCTGGCATCTCACTCTCTTTGAATCTTCTTTATCATGCTAAGAGGAGCAGGAAAAAGCAAAAAATTTCAGAATTGCACCTTGCAATGCGGAGAAATTACTGTTTGTGCATTTACAATATTCATTGATTTTTGCCATTGAAAAACATCATGTTATTCATATACCAGAAATTTTGAAGCTACTGACTGAATGAAAGGAGCTGGCATCTCACTCTCTTTGAATCTTCTTTATCATGCTAAGAGGAGCAGGAAAAAGCAAAAAATTTCAGAATTGCACCTTGCAATGCGGAGAAATTACTGTTTGTGCATTTACAATATTCATTGATTTTTGCCATTGAAAAACATCATGTTATTCATATACCAGAAATGTTTGAAGCTACTGACTGAATGAAAGGAGCTGGCATCTCACTCTCTTTGAATCTTCTTTATCATGCTAAGAGGAGCAGGAAAAAGCAAAAAATTTCAGAATTGCACCTTGCAATGCGGAGAAATTACTGTTTGTGCATTTACAATATTCATTGATTTTTGCCATTGAAAAACGTCCAGAAATGATTGAAGCTACTGACTGAATGAAAGGAGCTGGCATCTCACTCTCTTTGAATCTTCTTTATCATGCTAAGAGGAGCAGGAAAAAGCAAAAAATTTCAGAATTGCACCTTGCAATGCGGAGAAATTACTGTTTGTGCATTTACAATATTCATTGATTTTTGCCATTGAAAAACATCATGTTATTCATATACCAGAAATGTTTGAAGCTACTGACTGAATGAAAGGAGCTGGCATCTCACTCTCTTTGAATCTTCTTTATCATGCTAAGAGGAGCAGGAAAAAGCAAAAAATTTCAGAATTGCACCTTGCAATGCGGAGAAATTACTGTTTGTGCATTTACAATATTCATTGATTTTTACCATTGAAAAACGTCCAGAAATGATTGAAGCTACTGACTGACCGAAAGGAGCTGGCATCTCACTCTCTTTGAATCTTCTTTAACATGCTAAGAGGAGCAGGAAAAAGCAAAAAATTTCAGAATTGCACCTTGCAATGCGGAGAAATTACTGTTTGTGCATTTACAATATTCATTGATTTTTGCCATTGAAAAACATCATGTTATTCATATACCAGAAATGTTTGAAGCTACTGACTGAATGAAAGGAGCTGGCATCTCACTCTCTTTGAATCTTCTTTATCATGCTAAGAGGAGCAGGAAAAAGCAAAAAATTTCAGAATTGCACCTTGCAATGCGGAGAAATTAGTGTTTGTGCATTTACAATATTCATTGATTTTTGCCATTGAAAAACGTCCAGAAATGATTGAATCTACTGACTGAATGAAAGGAGCTGGCATCTCACTCTCTTTGAATCTTCTTTATCATGCTAAGAGGAGCAGGAAAAAGCAAAAAATTTCAGAATTGCACCTTGCAATGCGGAGAAATTACTGTTTGTGCATTTACAAAATTCATTGATTTTTGCCATTGAAAAACATCATGTTATTCATATACCAGAAATGATTGAAGCTACTGACTGAATGAAAGGAGCTGGCATCTCACTCTCTTTGAATCTTCTTTATCATGCTAAGAGGAGCAGGAAAAAGCAAAAAATTTCAGAATTGCACCTTGCAATGCGGAGAAATTACTGTTTGTGCATTTACAATATTCATTGATTTTTGCCATTGAAAAACTTCCAGAAATGATTGAAGCTACTGACTGAATGAAAGGAGCTGGCATCTCACTCTCTTTGAATCTTCTTTATCATGCTAAGAGGAGCAGGATAAAGCAAAAAATTTCAGAATTGCACCTTGCAATGCGGAGAAATTACTGTTTGTGCATTTACAATATTCATTGATTTTTGCCATTGAAAAACATCATGTTATTCATATACCAGAAATGATTGAAGCTACTGACTGATTGAAAGTAGCTGGCATCTCACTCTCTTTGAATCTTCTTTATCATGCTAAGAGGAGCAGGAAAAAGCAAAAAATTTCAGAATTGCACCTTGCAATGCGGAGAAATTACTGTTTGTGCATTTACAATATTCATTGATTTTTGCAATTGAAAAACGTCCAGAAATGATTGAAGCTACTGACTGAATGAAAGGAGCTGGCATCTCACTCTCTTTGAATCTTCTTTATCATGCTAAGAGGAGCAGGAAAAAGCAAAAAATTTCAGAATTGCACCTTGCAATGCGGAGAAATTACTGTTTGTGCATTTACAATATTCATTGATTTTTGCCATTGAAAAACGTCCAGAAATGATTGAAGCTACTGACTGAATGAAAGGAGCTGTTATCTCACTCTCTTTGAATCTTGTTTATCATGCTAAGAGGAGCAGGAAAAAGCAAAAAATTTCAGAATTTCACCTTGCAATGCGGAGAAATTACTGTTTGTGCATTTACAATATTCATTGATTTTTGCCATTGAAAAACATCATGTTATTCATATACCAGAAATGATTGAAGCTACTGACTGAATGAAAGGAGCTGACATCTCACTCTCTTTGAATCTTCTTTATCATGCTAAGAGGAGCAGGAAAAAGTAAAAAATTTCAGAATTGCACCTTGCAATGCGGAGAAATTACTGTTTGTGCATTTACAATATTCAATGATTTTTGCCATTGAAAAACGTCCAGAAATGATTGAAGCTACTGACTGAACGAAAGGAGCTGGCAACTCACTCTCTTTGAATCTTCTTTATCATGCTAAGAGGAGCAGGAAAAAGCAAAAAATTTCAGAATTGCACCTTGCAATGCGGAGAAATTACTGTTTGTGCATTTACAATATTCATTGATTTTTGCCATTGAAAAACATCATGTTATTCATATACCAGAAATGTTTGAAGCTACTGACTGAATGAAAGCAGCTGGCATCTCACTCTCTTTGAATCTTCTTTATCATGCTAAGAGGAGCAGGAAAAAGCAAAAAATTTCAGAATTGCACCTTGCAATGCGGAGAAATTACTGTTTGTGCATTTACAATATTCATTGATTTTTGCCATTGAAAAACGTCCAGAAATGATTGAAGCTACTGACTGAATGAAAGGAGCTGGCATCTCACTCTCTTTGAATCTTCTTTATCATGCTAAGAGGAGCAGGAAAAAGCAAAAAATTTCAGAATTGCACCTTGCAATGCGGAGAAATTACTGTTTGTGCATTTACAATATTCATTGATTTTTGCCATTGAAAAACATCATGTTATTCATATACCAGAAATGTTTGAAGCTACTGACTGAATGAAAGGAGCTGGCATCTCACTCTCTTTGAATCTTCTTTATCATGCTAAGAGGAGCAGGAAAAAGCAAAAAATTTCAGAATTGCACCTTGCAATGCGGAGAAATTACTGTTTGTGCATTTACAATATTCATTGATTTTTGCCATTGAAAAACGTCCAGAAATGATTGAAGCTACTGACTGAATGAAAGGAGCTGGCATCTCACTCTCTTTGAATCTTCTTTATCATGCTAAGAGGAGCAGGAAAAAGCAAAAAATTTCAGAATTGCACCTTGCAATGCGGAGAAATTACTGTTTGTGCATTTACAATATTCATTGATTTTTGCCATTGAAAAACGTCCAGAAATGATTGAAGCTACTGACTGAATGAAAGGAGCTGGCATCTCACTCTCTTTGAATCTTCTTTATCATGCTAAGAGGAGCAGGAAAAAGCAAAAAATTTCAGAATTGCACCTTGCAATGCGGAGAAATTATTGTTTGTGCATTTACAATATTCATTGATTTTTGCCATTGAAAAACATCATGTTATTCATATACCAGAAATGTTTGAAGCTACTGACTGAATGAAAGGAGCTGGCATCTCACTCTCTTTGAATCTTCTTTATCATGCTAAGAGGAGCAGGAAAAAGCAAAAAATTTCAGAATTGCACCTTGCAATGCGGAGAAATTAGTGTTTGTGCATTTACAATATTCATTGATTTTTGCCATTGAAAAACGTCCAGAAATGATTGAATCTACTGACTGAATGAAAGGAGCTGGCATCTCACTCTCTTTGAATCTTCTTTATCATGCTAAGAGGAGCAGGAAAAAGCAAAAAATTTCAGAATTGCACCTTGCAATGCGGAGAAATTACTGTTTGTGCATTTACAAAATTCATTGATTTTTGCCATTGAAAAACATCATGTTATTCATATACCAGAAATGATTGAAGCTACTGACTGAATGAAAGGAGCTGGCATCTCACTCTCTTTGAATCTTCTTTATCATGCTAAGAGGAGCAGGAAAAAGCAAAAAATTTCAGAATTGCACCTTGCAATGCGGAGAAATTACTGTTTGTGCATTTACAATATTCATTGATTTTTGCCATTGAAAAACTTCCAGAAATGATTGAAGCTACTGACTGAATGAAAGGAGCTGGCATCTCACTCTCTTTGAATCTTCTTTATCATGCTAAGAGGAGCAGGATAAAGCAAAAAATTTCAGAATTGCACCTTGCAATGCGGAGAAATTACTGTTTGTGCATTTACAATATTCATTGATTTTTGCCATTGAAAAACATCATGTTATTCATATACCAGAAATGTTTGAAGCTACTGACTGAATGAAAGCAGCTGGCATCTCACTCTCTTTGAATCTTCTTTATCATGCTAAGAGGAGCAGGAAAAAGCAAAAAATTTCAGAATTGCACCTTGCAATGCGGAGAAATTACTGTTTGTACATTTACAATATTCATTGATTTTTGCCATTGAAAAACGTCCAGAAATGATTGAAGCTACTGACTGAATGAAAGGAGCTGGCATCTCACTCTCTTTGAATCTTCTTTATCATGCTAAGAGGAGCAGGAAAAAGCAAAAAATTTCAGAATTGCACCTTGCAATGCGGAGAAATTACTGTTTGTGCATTTACAATATTCATTGATTTTTGCCATTGAAAAACATCATGTTATTCATATACCAGAAATGTTTGAAGCTACTGACTGAATGAAAGGAGCTGGCATCTCACTCTCTTTGAATCTTCTTTATCATGCTAAGAGGAGCAGGAAAAAGCAAAAAATTTCAGAATTGCACCTTGCAATGCGGAGTAATTACTGTTTGTGCATTTACAATATTCATTGATTTTTGCCATTGAAAAACGTCCAGAAATGATTGAAGCTACTGACTGAATGAAAGGAGCTGGCATCTCACTCTCTTTGAATCTTCTTTATCATGCTAAGAGGAGCAGGAAAAAGCAAAAAATTTCAGAATTGCACCTTGCAATGCGGAGAAATTACTGTTTGTGCATTTACAATATTCATTGATTTTTGCCATTGAAAAACGTCCAGAAATGATTGAAGCTACTGACTGAATGAAAGGAGCTGGCATCTCACTCTCTTTGAATCTTCTTTATCATGCTAAGAGGAGCAGGAAAAAGCAAAAAATTTCAGAATTGCACCTTGCAATGCGGAGAAATTATTGTTTGTGCATTTACAATATTCATTGATTTTTGCCATTGAAAAACATCATGTTATTCATATACCAGAAATGTTTGAAGCTACTGACTGAATGAAAGGAGCTGGCATCTCACTCTCTTTGAATCTTCTTTATCATGCTAAGAGGAGCAGGAAAAAGCAAAAAATTTCAGAATTGCACCTTGCAATGCGGAGAAATTAGTGTTTGTGCATTTACAATATTCATTGATTTTTGCCATTGAAAAACGTCCAGAAATGATTGAATCTACTGACTGAATGAAAGGAGCTGGCATCTCACTCTCTTTGAATCTTCTTTATCATGCTAAGAGGAGCAGGAAAAAGCAAAAAATTTCAGAATTGCACCTTGCAATGCGGAGAAATTACTGTTTGTGCATTTACAAAATTCATTGATTTTTGTCATTGAAAAACATCATGTTATTCATATACCAGAAATGATTGAAGCTACTGACTGAATGAAAGGAGCTGGCATCTCACTCTCTTTGAATCTTCTTTATCATGCTAAGAGGAGCAGGAAAAAGCAAAAAATTTCAGAATTGCACCTTGCAATGCGGAGAAATTACTGTTTGTGCATTTACAATATTCATTGATTTTTGCCATTGAAAAACTTCCAGAAATGATTGAAGCTACTGACTGAATGAAAGGAGCTGGCATCTCACTCTCTTTGAATCTTCTTTATCATGCTAAGAGGAGCAGGATAAAGCAAAAAATTTCAGAATTGCACCTTGCAATGCGGAGAAATTACTGTTTGTGCATTTACAATATTCATTGATTTTTGCCATTGAAAAACATGTTATTCATATACCAGAAATGTTTGAAGCTACTGACTGAATGAAAGCAGCTGGCATCTCACTCTCTTTGAATCTTCTTTATCATGCTAAGAGGAGCAGGAAAAAGCAAAAAATTTCAGAATTGCACCTTGCAATGCGGAGAAATTACTGTTTGTGCATTTACAATATTCATTGATTTTTGCCATTGAAAAACGTCCAGAAATGATTGAAGCTACTGACTGAATGAAAGGAGCTGGCATCTCACTCTCTTTGAATCTTCTTTATCATGCTAAGAGGAGCAGGAAAAAGCAAAAAATTTCAGAATTGCACCTTGCAATGCGGAGAATTTACTGTTTGTGCATTTACAATATTCATTGATTTTTGCCATTGAAAAACATCATGTTATTCATATACCAGAAATGTTTGAAGCTACTGACTGAATGAAAGGAGCTGGCATCTCACTCTCTTTGAATCTTCTTTATCATGCTAAGAGGAGCAGGAAAAAGCAAAAAATTTCAGAATTGCACCTTGCAATGCGGAGAAATTACTGTTTGTGCATTTACAATATTCATTGATTTTTGCCATTGAAAAACGTCCAGAAATGATTGAAGCTACTGACTGAATGAAAGGAGCTGGCATCTCACTCTCTTTGAATCTTCTTTATCATGCTAAGCGGAGCAGGAAAAAGCAAAAAATTTCAGAATTGCACCTTGCAATGCGGAGAAATTACTGTTTGTGCATTTACAATATTCATTGATTTTTGCCATTGAAAAACGTCCAGAAATGATTGAAGCTACTGACTGAATGAAAGGAGCTGGCATCTCACTCTCTTTGAATCTTCTTTATCATGCTAAGAGGAGCAGGAAAAAGCAAAAAATTTCAGAATTGCACCTTGCAATGCGGAGAAATTATTGTTTGTGCATTTACAATATTCATTGATTTTTGCCATTGAAAAACATCATGTTATTCATATACCAGAAATGTTTGAAGCTACTGACTGAATGAAAGGAGCTGGCATCTCACTCTCTTTGAATCTTCTTTATCATGCTAAGAGGAGCAGGAAAAAGCAAAAAATTTCAGAATTGCACCTTGCAATGCGGAGAAATTACTGTTTGTGCATTTACAATATTCATTGATTTTTGCCACTGAAAAACGTCCAGAAATGATTGAAGCTACTGACTGAATGAAAGGAGCTGGCATCTCACTCTCTTTGAATCTTCTTTATCATGCTAAGAGGAGCAGGAAAAAGCAAAAAATTTCAGAATTGCACCTTGCAATGCGGAGAAATTACTGTTTGTGCATTTACAATATTCATTGATTTTTGCCATTGAAAAACATCATGTTATTCATATACCAGAAATGTTTGAAGCTACTGACTGAATGAAAGGAGCTGGCATCTCACTCTCTTTGAATCTTCTTTATCATGCTAAGAGGAGCAGGAAAAAGCAAAAAATTTCAGAATTGCACCTTGCAATGCGGAGAAATTACTGTTTGTGCATTTACAATATTCATTGATTTTTACCATTGAAAAACGTCCAGAAATGATTGAAGCTACTGACTGACCGAAAGGAGCTGGCATCTCACTCTCTTTGAATCTTCTTTAACATGCTAAGAGGAGCAGGAAAAAGCAAAAAATTTCAGAATTGCACCTTGCAATGCGGAGAAATTACTGTTTGTGCATTTACAATATTCATTGATTTTTGCCATTGAAAAACATCATGTTATTCATATACCAGAAATGTTTGAAGCTACTGACTGAATGAAAGGAGCTGGCATCTCACTCTCTTTGAATCTTCTTTATCATGCTAAGAGGAGCAGGAAAAAGCAAAAAATTTCAGAATTGCACCTTGCAATGCGGAGAAATTAGTGTTTGTGCATTTACAATATTCATTGATTTTTGCCATTGAAAAACGTCCAGAAATGATTGAATCTACTGACTGAATGAAAGGAGCTGGCATCTCACTCTCTTTGAATCTTCTTTATCATGCTAAGAGGAGCAGGAAAAAGCAAAAAATTTCAGAATTGCACCTTGCAATGCGGAGAAATTACTGTTTGTGCATTTACAAAATTCATTGATTTTTGCCATTGAAAAACATCATGTTATTCATATACCAGAAATGATTGAAGCTACTGACTGAATGAAAGGAGCTGGCATCTCACTCTCTTTGAATCTTCTTTATCATGCTAAGAGGAGCAGGAAAAAGCAAAAAATTTCAGAATTGCACCTTGCAATGCGGAGAAATTACTGTTTGTGCATTTACAATATTCATTGATTTTTGCCATTGAAAAACTTCCAGAAATGATTGAAGCTACTGACTGAATGAAAGGAGCTGGCATCTCACTCTCTTTGAATCTTCTTTATCATGCTAAGAGGAGCAGGATAAAGCAAAAAATTTCAGAATTGCACCTTGCAATGCGGAGAAATTACTGTTTGTGCATTTACAATATTCATTGATTTTTGCCATTGAAAAACATCATGTTATTCATATACCAGAAATGATTGAAGCTACTGACTGAATGAAAGTAGCTGGCATCTCACTCTCTTTGAATCTTCTTTATCATGCTAAGAGGAGCAGGAAAAAGCAAAAAATTTCAGAATTGCACCTTGCAATGCGGAGAAATTACTGTTTGTGCATTTACAATATTCATTGATTTTTGCCATTGAAAAACGTCCAGAAATGATTGAAGCTACTGACTGAATGAAAGGAGCTGGCATCTCACTCTCTTTGAATCTTCTTTATCATGCTAAGAGGAGCAGGAAAAAGCAAAAAATTTCAGAATTGCACCTTGCAATGCGGAGAAATTACTGTTTGTGCATTTACAATATTCATTGATTTTTGCCATTGAAAAACGTCCAGAAATGATTGAAGCTACTGACTGAATGAAAGGAGCTGGCATCTCACTCTCTTTGAATCTTCTTTATCATGCTAAGAGGAGCAGGAAAAAGCAAAAAATTTCAGAATTGCACCTTGCAATGCGGAGAAATTATTGTTTGTGCATTTACAATATTCATTGATTTTTGCCATTGAAAAACATCATGTTATTCATATACCAGAAATGTTTGAAGCTACTGACTGAATGAAAGGAGCTGGCATCTCACTCTCTTTGAATCTTCTTTATCATGCTAAGAGGAGCAGGAAAAAGCAAAAAATTTCAGAATTGCACCTTGCAATGCGGAGAAATTAGTGTTTGTGCATTTACAATATTCATTGATTTTTGCCATTGAAAAACGTCCAGAAATGATTGAATCTACTGACTGAATGAAAGGAGCTGGCATCTCACTCTCTTTGAATCTTCTTTATCATGCTAAGAGGAGCAGGAAAAAGCAAAAAATTTCAGAATTGCACCTTGCAATGCGGAGAAATTACTGTTTGTGCATTTACAAAATTCATTGATTTTTGTCATTGAAAAACATCATGTTATTCATATACCAGAAATGATTGAAGCTACTGACTGAATGAAAGGAGCTGGCATCTCACTCTCTTTGAATCTTCTTTATCATGCTAAGAGGAGCAGGAAAAAGCAAAAAATTTCAGAATTGCACCTTGCAATGCGGAGAAATTACTGTTTGTGCATTTACAATATTCATTGATTTTTGCCATTGAAAAACTTCCAGAAATGATTGAAGCTACTGACTGAATGAAAGGAGCTGGCATCTCACTCTCTTTGAATCTTCTTTATCATGCTAAGAGGAGCAGGATAAAGCAAAAAATTTCAGAATTGCACCTTGCAATGCGGAGAAATTACTGTTTGTGCATTTACAATATTCATTGATTTTTGCCATTGAAAAACATGTTATTCATATACCAGAAATGTTTGAAGCTACTGACTGAATGAAAGCAGCTGGCATCTCACTCTCTTTGAATCTTCTTTATCATGCTAAGAGGAGCAGGAAAAAGCAAAAAATTTCAGAATTGCACCTTGCAATGCGGAGAAATTACTGTTTGTGCATTTACAATATTCATTGATTTTTGCCATTGAAAAACGTCCAGAAATGATTGAAGCTACTGACTGAATGAAAGGAGCTGGCATCTCACTCTCTTTGAATCTTCTTTATCATGCTAAGAGGAGCAGGAAAAAGCAAAAAATTTCAGAATTGCACCTTGCAATGCGGAGAATTTACTGTTTGTGCATTTACAATATTCATTGATTTTTGCCATTGAAAAACATCATGTTATTCATATACCAGAAATGTTTGAAGCTACTGACTGAATGAAAGGAGCTGGCATCTCACTCTCTTTGAATCTTCTTTATCATGCTAAGAGGAGCAGGAAAAAGCAAAAAATTTCAGAATTGCACCTTGCAATGCGGAGAAATTACTGTTTGTGCATTTACAATATTCATTGATTTTTGCCATTGAAAAACGTCCAGAAATGATTGAAGCTACTGACTGAATGAAAGGAGCTGGCATCTCACTCTCTTTGAATCTTCTTTATCATGCTAAGCGGAGCAGGAAAAAGCAAAAAATTTCAGAATTGCACCTTGCAATGCGGAGAAATTACTGTTTGTGCATTTACAATATTCATTGATTTTTGCCATTGAAAAACGTCCAGAAATGATTGAAGCTACTGACTGAATGAAAGGAGCTGGCATCTCACTCTCTTTGAATCTTCTTTATCATGCTAAGAGGAGCAGGAAAAAGCAAAAAATTTCAGAATTGCACCTTGCAATGCGGAGAAATTATTGTTTGTGCATTTACAATATTCATTGATTTTTGCCATTGAAAAACATCATGTTATTCATATACCAGAAATGTTTGAAGCTACTGACTGAATGAAAGGAGCTGGCATCTCACTCTCTTTGAATCTTCTTTATCATGCTAAGAGGAGCAGGAAAAAGCAAAAAATTTCAGAATTGCACCTTGCAATGCGGAGAAATTACTGTTTGTGCATTTACAATATTCATTGATTTTTGCCACTGAAAAACGTCCAGAAATGATTGAAGCTACTGACTGAATGAAAGGAGCTGGCATCTCACTCTCTTTGAATCTTCTTTATCATGCTAAGAGGAGCAGGATAAAGCAAAAAATTTCAGAATTGCACCTTGCAATGCGGAGAAATTACTGTTTGTGCATTTACAATATTCATTGATTTTTGCCATTGAAAAACTTCCAGAAATGATTGAAGCTACTGACTGAATGAAAGGAGCTGGCATCTCACTCTCTTTGAATCTTCTTTATCATGCTAAGAGGAGCAGGATAAAGCAAAAAATTTCAGAATTGCACCTTGCAATGCGGAGAAATTACTGTTTGTGCATTTACAATATTCATTGATTTTTGCCATTGAAAAACATCATGTTATTCATATACCAGAAATGATTGAAGCTACTGACTGAATGAAAGTAGCTGGCATCTCACTCTCTTTGAATCTTCTTTATCATGCTAAGAGGAGCAGGAAAAAGCAAAAAATTTCAGAATTGCACCTTGCAATGCGGAGAAATTACTGTTTGTGCATTTACAATATTCATTGATTTTTGCAATTGAAAAACGTCCAGAAATGATTGAAGCTACTGACTGAATGAAAGGAGCTGGCATCTCACTCTCTTTGAATCTTCTTTATCATGCTAAGAGGAGCAGGAAAAAGCAAAAAATTTCAGAATTGCACCTTGCAATGCGGAGAAATTACTGTTTGTGCATTTACAATATTCATTGATTTTTGCCATTGAAAAACGTCCAGAAATGATTGAAGCTACTGACTGAATGAAAGGAGCTGTTATCTCACTCTCTTTGAATCTTGTTTATCATGCTAAGAGGAGCAGGAAAAAGCAAAAAATTTCAGAATTTCACCTTGCAATGCGGAGAAATTACTGTTTGTGCATTTACAATATTCATTGATTTTTGCCATTGAAAAACATCATGTTATTCATATACCAGAAATGATTGAAGCTACTGACTGAATGAAAGGAGCTGACATCTCACTCTCTTTGAATCTTCTTTATCATGCTAAGAGGAGCAGGAAAAAGTAAAAAATTTCAGAATTGCACCTTGCAATGCGGAGAAATTACTGTTTGTGCATTTACAATATTCAATGATTTTTGCCATTGAAAAACGTCCAGAAATGATTGAAGCTACTGACTGAACGAAAGGAGCTGGCATCTCACTCTCTTTGAATCTTCTTTATCATGCTAAGAGGAGCAGGAAAAAGCAAAAAATTTCAGAATTGCACCTTGCAATGCGGAGAAATTACTGTTTGTGCATTTACAATATTCATTGATTTTTGCCATTGAAAAACATCATGTTATTCATATACCAGAAATGTTTGAAGCTACTGACTGAATGAAAGCAGCTGGCATCTCACTCTCTTTGAATCTTCTTTATCATGCTAAGAGGAGCAGGAAAAAGCAAAAAATTTCAGAATTGCACCTTGCAATGCGGAGAAATTACTGTTTGTGCATTTACAATATTCATTGATTTTTGCCATTGAAAAACGTCCAGAAATGATTGAAGCTACTGACTGAATGAAAGGAGCTGGCATCTCACTCTCTTTGAATCTTCTTTATCATGCTAAGAGGAGCAGGAAAAAGCAAAAAATTTCAGAATTGCACCTTGCAATGCGGAGAAATTACTGTTTGTGCATTTACAATATTCATTGATTTTTGCCATTGAAAAACATCATGTTATTCATATACCAGAAATGTTTGAAGCTACTGACTGAATGAAAGGAGCTGGCATCTCACTCTCTTTGAATCTTCTTTATCATGCTAAGAGGAGCAGGAAAAAGCAAAAAATTTCAGAATTGCACCTTGCAATGCGGAGAAATTACTGTTTGTGCATTTACAATATTCATTGATTTTTGCCATTGAAAAACGTCCAGAAATGATTGAAGCTACTGACTGAATGAAAGGAGCTGGCATCTCACTCTCTTTGAATCTTCTTTATCATGCTAAGAGGAGCAGGAAAAAGCAAAAAATTTCAGAATTGCACCTTGCAATGCGGAGAAATTACTGTTTGTGCATTTACAATATTCATTGATTTTTGCCATTGAAAAACGTCCAGAAATGATTGAAGCTACTGACTGAATGAAAGGAGCTGGCATCTCACTCTCTTTGAATCTTCTTTATCATGCTAAGAGGAGCAGGAAAAAGCAAAAAATTTCAGAATTGCACCTTGCAATGCGGAGAAATTATTGTTTGTGCATTTACAATATTCATTGATTTTTGCCATTGAAAAACATCATGTTATTCATATACCAGAAATGTTTGAAGCTACTGACTGAATGAAAGGAGCTGGCATCTCACTCTCTTTGAATCTTCTTTATCATGCTAAGAGGAGCAGGAAAAAGCAAAAAATTTCAGAATTGCACCTTGCAATGCGGAGAAATTACTGTTTGTGCATTTACAATATTCATTGATTTTTGCCATTGAAAAACGTCCAGAAATGATTGAAGCTACTGACTGAATGAAAGGAGCTGGCATCTCACTCTCTTTGAATCTTCTTTATCATGCTAAGAGGAGCAGGAAAAAGCAAAAAATTTCAGAATTGCACCTTGCAATGCGGAGAAATTACTGTTTGTGCATTTACAATATTCATTGATTTTTGCCATTGAAAAACTTCCAGAAATGATTGAAGCTACTGACTGAATGAAAGGAGCTGGCATCTCACTCTCTTTGAATCTTCTTTATCATGCTAAGAGGAGCAGGAAAAAGCAAAAAATTTCAGAATTGCACCTTGCAATGCGGAGAAATTACTGTTTGTGCATTTACAATATTCATTGATTTTTGCCATTGAAAAACGTCCAGAAATGATTGAAGCTACTGACTGAATGAAAGGAGCTGGCATCTCACTCTCTTTGAATCTTCTTTATCATGCTAAGAGGAGCAGGAAAAAGCAAAAAATTTCAGAATTGCACCTTGCAATGCGGAGAAATTACTGTTTGTGCATTTACAATATTCATTGATTTTTGCCATTGAAAAACATCATGTTATTCATATACCAGAAATGTTTGAAGCTACTGACTGAATGAAAGGAGCTGGCATCTCACTCTCTTTGAATCTTCTTTATCATGCTAAGAGGAGCAGGAAAAAGCAAAAAATTTCAGAATTGCACCTTGCAATGCGGAGAAATTACTGTTTTGTGCATTTACAATATTCATTGATTTTTGCCATTGAAAAATGTCCAGAAATGATTGAAGCTACTGACTGAATGAAAGGAGCTGGCATCTCACTCTCTTTGAATCTTCTTTATCATGCTAAGAGGAGCAGGAAAAAGCAAAAAATTTCAGAATTGCACCTTGCAATGCGGAGAAATTACTGTTTGTGCATTTACAATATTCATTGATTTTTGCCATTGAAAAACATCATGTTATTCATATACCAGAAATGTTTGAAGCTACTGACTGAATGAAAGGAGCTGGCATCTCACTCTCTTTGAATCTTCTTTATCATGCTAAGAGGAGCAGGAAAAAGAAAAAAATTTCAGAATTGCACCTTGCAATGCGGAGAAATTACTGTTTGTGCATTTACAATATTCACTGATTTTTGCCATTGAAAAACGTCCAGAAATGATTGAAGCTACTGACTGAATGAAAGGAGCTGGCATCTCACTCTCTTTGAATCTTCTTTATCATGCTAAGAGGAGCAGGAAAAAGCAAAAAATTTCAGAATTGCACCTTGCAATGCGGAGAAATTACTGTTTGTGCATTTACAATATTCATTGATTTTTGCCATTGAAAAACGTCCAGAAATGATTGAAGCTACTGACTGAATGAAAGGAGCTGGCATCTCACTCTCTTTGAATCTTCTTTATCATGCTAAGAGGAGCAGGAAAAAGCAAAAAATTTCAGAATTGCACCTTGCAATGCGGAGAAATTACTGTTTGTGCATTTACAATATTCATTAATTTTTGCCATTGAAAAACTTCCAGAAATGATTGAAGCTACTGACTGAATGAAAGGAGCTGGCATCTCACTCTCTTTGAATCTTCTTTATCATGCTAAGAGGAGCAGGAAAAAGCAAAAAATTTCAGAATTGCACCTTGCAATGCGGAGAAATTACTGTTTGTGCATTTACAATATTCATTGATTTTTGCCATTGAAAAACGTCCAGAAATGATTGAAGCTACTGACTGAATGAAAGGAGCTGGCATCTCACTCTCTTTGAATCTTCTTTATCATGCTAAGAGGAGCAGGAAAAAGCAAAAAATTTCAGAGTTGCACCTTGCAATGCGGAGAAATTACTGTTTGTGCATTTACAATATTCATTGATTTTTGCCATTGAAAAACTTCCAGAAATCATTGAAGCTACTGACTGAATGAAAGGAGCTGGCATCTCACTCTCTTTGAATCTTCTTTATCATGCTAAGAGGAGCAGGAAAAAGCAAAAAATTTCAGAATTGCACCTTGCAATGCGGAGAAATTACTGTTTGTGCATTTACAATATTCATTGATTTTTGCCATTGAAAAACGTCCAGAAACGATTGAAGCTACTGACTGAATGAAAGGAGCTGGCATCTCACTCTCTTTGAATCTTCTTTATCATGCTAAGAGGAGCAGGAAAAAGCAAAAAATTTCAGAATTGCACCTTGCAATGCGGAGAAATTACTGTTTGTGCATTTACAATATTCATTGATTTTTGCCATTGAAAAACATCATGTTATTCATATACCAGAAATGTTTGAAGCTACTGACTGAATGAAAGGAGCTGGCATCTCACTCTCTTTGAATCTTCTTTATCATGCTAAGAGGAGCAGGAAAAAGCAAAAAATTTCAGAATTGCACCTTGCAATGCGGAGAAATTACTGTTTGTGCATTTACAATATTCACTGATTTTTGCCATTGAAAAACGTCCAGAAATGATTGAAGCTACTGACTGAATGAAAGGAGCTGGCATCTCACTCTCTTTGAATCTTCTTTATCATGCTAAGAGGAGCAGGAAAAAGCAAAAAATTTCAGAATTGCACCTTGCAATGCGGAGAAATTACTGTTTGTGCATTTACAATATTCATTGATTTTTGCCATTGAAAAACGTCCAGAAATGATTGAAGCTACTGACTGAATGAAAGGAGCTGGCATCTCACTCTCTTTGAATCTTCTTTATCATGCTAAGAGGAGCAGGAAAAAGCAAAAAATTTCAGAATTGCACCTTGCAATGCAGAGAAATTACTGTTTGTGCATTTACAATATTCATTAATTTTTGCCATTGAAAAACTTCCAGAAATGATTGAAGCTACTGACTGAATGAAAGGAGCTGGCATCTCACTCTCTTTGAATCTTCTTTATCATGCTAAGAGGAGCAGGAAAAAGCAAAAAATTTCAGAATTGCACCTTGCAATGCGGAGAAATTACTGTTTGTGCATTTACAATATTCATTGATTTTTGCCATTGAAAAACGTCCAGAAATGATTGAAGCTACTGACTGAATGAAAGGAGCTGGCATCTCACTCTCTTTGAATCTTCTTTATCATGCTAAGAGGAGCAGGAAAAAGCAAAAAATTTCAGAATTGCACCTTGCAATGCGGAGAAATTACTGTTTGTGCATTTACAATATTCATTGATTTTTGCCATTGAAAAACTTCCAGAAATGATTGAAGCTACTGACTGAATGAAAGGAGCTGGCATCTCACTCTCTTTGAATCTTCTTTATCATGCTAAGAGGAGCAGGAAAAAGCAAAAAATTTCAGAATTGCACCTTGCAATGCGGAGAAATTACTGTTTGTGCATTTACAATATTCATTGATTTTTGCCATTGAAAAACATCATGTTATTCATATACCAGAAATGTTTGAAGCTACTGACTGAATGAAAGGAGCTGGCATCTCACTCTCTTTGAATCTTCTTTATCATGCTAAGAGGAGCAGGAAAAAGCAAAAAATTTCAGAATTGCACCTTGCAATGCGGAGAAATTACTGTTTGTGCATTTACAATATTCATTGATTTTTGCCATTGAAAAACGTCCAGAAATGATTGAAGCTACTGACTGAATGAAAGGAGCTGGCATCTCACTCTCTTTGAATCTTCTTTATCATGCTAAGAGGAGCAGGAAAAAGCAAAAAATTTCAGAATTGCACCTTGCAATGCGGAGAAATTACTGTTTGTGCATTTACAATATTCATTGATTTTTGCCATTGAAAAACGTCCAGAAATGATTGAAGCTACTGACTGAATGAAAGGAGCTGGCATCTCACTCTCTTTGAATCTTCTTTATCATGCTAAGAGGAGCAGGAAAAAGCAAAAAATTTCAGAATTGCACCTTGCAATGCGGAGAAATTATTGTTTGTGCATTTACAATATTCATTGATTTTTGCCATTGAAAAACATCATGTTATTCATATACCAGAAATGTTTGAAGCTACTGACTGAATGAAAGGAGCTGGCATCTCACTCTCTTTGAATCTTCTTTATCATGCTAAGAGGAGCAGGAAAAAGCAAAAAATTTCAGAATTGCACCTTGCAATGCGGAGAAATTACTGTTTGTGCATTTACAATATTCATTGATTTTTGCCATTGAAAAACGTCCAGAAATGATTGAAGCTACTGACTGAATGAAAGGAGCTGGCATCTCACTCTCTTTGAATCTTCTTTATCATGCTAAGAGGAGCAGGAAAAAGCAAAAAATTTCAGAATTGCACCTTGCAATGCGGAGAAATTACTGTTTGTGCATTTACAATATTCATTGATTTTTGCCATTGAAAAACTTCCAGAAATGATTGAAGCTACTGACTGAATGAAAGGAGCTGGCATCTCACTCTCTTTGAATCTTCTTTATCATGCTAAGAGGAGCAGGAAAAAGCAAAAAATTTCAGAATTGCACCTTGCAATGCGGAGAAATTACTGTTTGTGCATTTACAATATTCATTGATTTTTGCCATTGAAAAACGTCCAGAAATGATTGAAGCTACTGACTGAATGAAAGGAGCTGGCATCTCACTCTCTTTGAATCTTCTTTATAATGCTAAGAGGAGCAGGAAAAAGCAAAAAATTTCAGAATTGCACCTTGCAATGCGGAGAAATTACTGTTTGTGCATTTACAATATTCATTGATTTTTGCCATTGAAAAACATCATGTTATTCATATACCAGAAATGTTTGAAGCTACTGACTGAATGAAAGGAGCTGGCATCTCACTCTCTTTGAATCTTCTTTATCATGCTAAGAGGAGCAGGAAAAAGCAAAAAATTTCAGAATTGCACCTTGCAATGCGGAGAAATTACTGTTTTGTGCATTTACAATATTCATTGATTTTTGCCATTGAAAAATGTCCAGAAATGATTGAAGCTACTGACTGAATGAAAGGAGCTGGCATCTCACTCTCTTTGAATCTTCTTTATCATGCTAAGAGGAGCAGGAAAAAGCAAAAAATTTCAGAATTGCACCTTGCAATGCGGAGAAATTACTGTTTGTGCATTTACAATATTCATTGATTTTTGCCATTGAAAAACATCATGTTATTCATATACCAGAAATGTTTGAAGCTACTGACTGAATGAAAGGAGCTGGCATCTCACTCTCTTTGAATCTTCTTTATCATGCTAAGAGGTGCAGGAAAAAGCAAAAAATTTCAGAATTGCACCTTGCAATGCGGAGAAATTACTGTTTGTGCATTTACAATATTCACTGATTTTTGCCATTGAAAAACGTCCAGAAATGATTGAAGCTACTGACTGAATGAAAGGAGCTGGCATCTCACTCTCTTTGAATCTTCTTTATCATGCTAAGAGGAGCAGGAAAAAGCAAAAAATTTCAGAATTGCACCTTGCAATGCGGAGAAATTACTGTTTGTGCATTTACAATATTCATTGATTTTTGCCATTGAAAAACGTCCAGAAATGATTGAAGCTACTGACTGAATGAAAGGAGCTGGCATCTCACTCTCTTTGAATCTTCTTTATCATGCTAAGTGGAGCAGGAAAAAGCAAAAAATTTCAGAATTGCACCTTGCAATGCGGAGAAATTACTGTTTGTGCATTTACAATATTCATTAATTTTTGCCATTGAAAAACTTCCAGAAATGATTGAAGCTACTGACTGAATGAAAGGAGCTGGCATCTCACTCTCTTTGAATCTTCTTTATCATGCTAAGAGGAGCAGGAAAAAGCAAAAAATTTCAGAATTGCACCTTGCAATGCGGAGAAATTACTGTTTGTGCATTTACAATATTCATTGATTTTTGCCATTGAAAAACGTCCAGAAATGATTGAAGCTACTGACTGAATGAAAGGAGCTGGCATCTCACTCTCTTTGAATCTTCTTTATCATGCTAAGAGGAGCAGGAAAAAGCAAAAAATTTCAGAATTGCACCTTGCAATGCGGAGAAATTACTGTTTGTGCATTTACAATATTCATTGATTTTTGCCATTGAAAAACTTCCAGAAATGATTGAAGCTACTGACTGAATGAAAGGAGCTGGCATCTCACTCTCTTTGAATCTTCTTTATCATGCTAAGAGGAGCAGGAAAAAGCAAAAAATTTCAGAATTGCACCTTGCAATGCGGAGAAATTACTGTTTGTGCATTTACAATATTCATTGATTTTTGCCATTGAAAAACGTCCAGAAATGATTGAAGCTACTGACTGAATGAAAGGAGCTGGCATCTCACTCTCTTTGAGTCTTCTTTATCATGCTAAGAGGAGCAGGAAAAAGCAAAAAATTTCAGAATTGCACCTTGCAATGCGGAGAAATTACTGTTTGTGCATTTACAATATTCATTGATTTTTGCCATTGAAAAACATCATGTTATTCATATACCAGAAATGTTTGAAGCTACTGACTGAATGAAAGGAGCTGGCATCTCACTCTCTTTGAATCTTCTTTATCATGCTAAGAGGAGCAGGAAAAAGCAAAAAATTTCAGAATTGCACCTTGCAATGCGGAGAAATTACTGTTTGTGCATTTACAATATTCACTGATTTTTGCCATTGAAAAACGTCCAGAAATGATTGAAGCTACTGACTGAATGAAAGGAGCTGGCATCTCACTCTCTTTGAATCTTCTTTATCATGCTAAGAGGAGCAGGAAAAAGCAAAAAATTTCAGAATTGCACCTTGCAATGCGGAGAAATTACTGTTTGTGCATTTACAATATTCATTGATTTTTGCCATTGAAAAACGTCCAGAAATGATTGAAGCTACTGACTGAATGAAAGGAGCTGGCATCTCACTCTCTTTGAATCTTCTTTATCATGCTAAGAGGAGCAGGAAAAAGCAAAAAATTTCAGAATTGCACCTTGCAATGCGGAGAAATTACTGTTTATGCATTTACAATATTCATTAATTTTTGCCATTGAAAAACTTCCAGAAATGATTGAAGCTACTGACTGAATGAAAGGAGCTGGCATCTCACTCTCTTTGAATCTTCTTTATCATGCTAAGAGGAGCAGGAAAAAGCAAAAAATTTCAGAATTGCACCTTGCAATGCGGAGAAATTACTGTTTGTGCATTTACAATATTCATTGATTTTTGCCATTGAAAAACGTCCAGAAATGATTGAAGCTACTGACTGAATGAAAGGAGCTGGCATCTCACTCTCTTTGAATCTTCTTTATCATGCTAAGAGGAGCAGGAAAAAGCAAAAAATTTCAGAATTGCACCTTGCAATGCGGAGAAATTACTGTTTGTGCATTTACAATATTCATTGATTTTTGCCATTGAAAAACTTCCAGAAATGATTGAAGCTACTGACTGAATGAAAGGAGCTGGCATCTCACTCTCTTTGAATCTTCTTTATCATGCTAAGAGGAGCAGGAAAAAGCAAAAAATTTCAGAATTGCACCTTGCAATGCGGAGAAATTACTGTTTGTGCATTTACAATATTCATTGATTTTTGCCATTGAAAAACGTCCAGAAATGATTGAAGCTACTGACTGAAGGAAAGGAGCTGGCATCTCACTCTCTTTGAATCTTCTTTATCATGCTAAGAGGAGCAGGAAAAAGCAAAAAATTTCAGAATTGCACCTTGCAATGCGGAGAAATTACTGTTTGTGCATTTACAATATTCATTGATTTTTGCCATTGAAAAACATCATGTTATTCATATACCAGAAATGTTTGAAGCTACTGACTGAATGAAAGGAGCTGGCATCTCACTCTCTTTGAATCTTCTTTATCATGCTAAGAGGAGCAGGAAAAAGCAAAAAATTTCAGAATTGCACCTTGCAATGCGGAGAAATTACTGTTTGTGCATTTACAATATTCATTGATTTTTGCCAATGAAAAACGTCCAGAAATGATTGAAGCTACTGACTGAATGAAAGGAGCTGGCATCTCACTCTCTTTGAATCTTCTTTATCATGCTAAGAGGAGCAGGAAAAAGCAAAAAATTTCAGAATTGCACCTTGCAATGCGGAGAAATTACTGTTTGTGCATTTACAATATTCATTGATTTTTGCCATTGAAAAACATCATGTTATTTATATACCAGAAATGTTTGAAGCTACTGACTGAATGAAAGGAGCTGGCATCTCACTCTCTTTGAATCTTCTTTATCATGCTAAGAGGAGCAGGAAAAAGCAAAAAATTTCAGAATTGCACCTTGCAATGCGGAGAAATTACTGTTTGTGCATTTACAATATTCACTGATTTTTGCCATTGAAAAACGTCCAGAAATGATTGAAGCTACTGACTGAATGAAATGAGCTGGCATCTCACTCTCTTTGAATCTTCTTTATCATGCTAAGAGGAGCAGGAGAAAGCAAAAAATTTCAGAATTGCACCTTGCAATGCGGAGAAATTACTGTTTGTGCATTTACAATATTCATTGATTTTTGCCATTGAAAAACGTCCAGAAATGATTGAAGCTACTGACTGAATGAAAGGAGCTGGCATCTCACTCTCTTTGAATCTTCTTTATCATGCTAAGAGGAGCAGGAAAAAGCAAAAAATTTCAGAATTGCACCTTGCAATGCGGAGAAATTACTGTTTGTGCATTTACAATATTCATTAATTTTTGCCATTGAAAAACTTCCGAAATGATTGAAGCTACTGACTGAATGAAAGGAGCTGGCATCTCACTCTCTTTGAATCTTCTTTATCATGCTAAGAGGAGCAGGAAAAAGCAAAAAATTTCAGAATTGCACCTTGCAATGCGGAGAAATTACTGTCTGTGCATTTACAATATTCATTGATTTTTGCCATTGAAAAACGTCCAGAAATGATTGAAGCTACTGACTGAATGAAAGGAGCTGGCATCTCACTCTCTTTGAATCTTCTTTATCATGCTAAGAGGAGCAGGAAAAAGCAAAAAATTTCAGAATTGCACCTTGCAATGCGGAGAAATTACTGTTTGTGCATTTACAATATTCATTGATTTTTGCCATTGAAAAACTTCCAGAAATGATTGAAGCTACTGACTGAATGAAAGGAGCTGGCATCTCACTCTCTTTGAATCTTATTTATCATGCTAAGAGGAGCAGGAAAAAGCAAAAAATTTCAGAATTGCACCTTGCAATGCGGAGAAATTACTGTTTGTGCATTTACAATATTCATTGATTTTTGCCATTGAAAAACATCATGTTATTCATATACCAGAAATGTTTGAAGCTACTGACTGAATGAAAGGAGCTGGCATCTCACTCTCTTTGAATCTTCTTTATCATGCTAAGAGGAGCAGGAAAAAGCAAAAAATTTCAGAATTGCACCTTGCAATGCGGATAAATTACTGTTTGTGCATTTACAATATTCATTGATTTTTGCCATTGAAAAACATCATGTTATTCATATACCAGAAATGATTGAAGCTACTGACTGAATGAAAGGAGCTGGCATCTCAATCTCTTTGAATCTTCTTTATCATGCTAAGAGGAGCAGGAAAAAGCAAAAAATTTCAGAATTGCACCTTGCAATGCGGAGAAATTACTGTTTGTGCATTTACAATATTCATTGATTTTTACCATTGAAAAACATCATGTTATTCATATACCAGAAATGTTTGAAGCTACTGACTGAATGAAAGGAGCTGGCATCTCACTCTCTTTGAATCTCTTTATCATGCTAAGAGGAGCAGGAAAAAGCAAAAAATTTCAGAATTGCACCTTGCAATGCGGAGAAATTACTGTTTGTGCATTTACAATATTCATTGATTTTTGCCATTGAAAAACGTCCAGAAATGATTGAAGCTACTGACTGAATGAAAGGAGCTGGCATCTCACTCTCTTTGAATCTTCTTTATCATGCTAAGAGGAGCAGGAAAAAGCAAAAAATTTCAGAATTGCACCTTGCAATGCGGAGAAATTACTGTTTGTGCATTTACAATATTCATTGATTTTTGCCATTGAAAAACATCATGTTATTCATATACCAGAAATGTTTGAAGCTACTGACTGAATGAAAGGAGCTGGCATCTCACTCTCTTTGAATCTTCTTTATCATGCTAAGAGGAGCAGGAAAAAGCAAAAAATTTCAGAATTGCACCTTGCAATGCGGAGAAATTACTGTTTGTGCATTTACAATATTCATTGATTTTTGCCATTGAAAAACATCATGTTATTCATATACCAGAAATGTTTGAAGCTACTGACTGAATGAAAGGAGCTGGCATCTCACTCTCTTTGAATCTTCTTTATCATGCTAAGAGGAGCAGGAAAAAGCAAAAAATTTCAGAATTGCACCTTGCAATGCGGAGAAATTACTGTTTGTGCATTTACAATATTCATTGATTTTTACCATTGAAAAACGTCCAGAAATGATTGAAGCTACTGACTGAACGAAAGGAGCTGGCATCTCACTCTCTTTGAATCTTCTTTATCATGCTAAGAGGAGCAGGAAAAAGCAAAAAATTTCAGAATTGCACCTTGCAATGCGGAGAAATTACTGTTTGTGCATTTACAATATTCATTGATTTTTGCCATTGAAAAACATCATGTTATTCATATACCAGAAATGTTTGAAGCTACTGACTGAATGAAAGGAGCTGGCATCTCACTCTCTTTGAATCTTCTTTATCATGCTAAGAGGAGCAGGAAAAAGCAAAAAATTTCAGAATTGCACCTTGCAATGCGGAGAAATTACTGTTTTTGCATTTACAATATTCATTGATTTTTGCCATTG
Source organism: Phyllobates terribilis (assembly GCF_046119375.1). NCBI lineage: Eukaryota > Metazoa > Chordata > Amphibia > Anura > Dendrobatidae > Phyllobates > Phyllobates terribilis. The sequence goes on from NW_027364582.1 coordinate 82,510, forward strand.
AAAAACGTCCAGAAATGATTGAAGCTACTGACTGAATGAAAGGAGCTGGCATCTCACTCTCTTTGAATCTTCTTTATCATGCTAAGAGGAACAGGAAAAAGCAAAAAATTTCAGAATTGCACCTTGCAATGCGGAGAAATTGCTGTTTGTGCATTTACAAAATTCATTGATTTTTGCCATTGAAAAATATCATGTTATTCATATACCAGAAATGATTGAAGCTACTGACTGAATGAAAGGAGCTGGCATCTCACTCTCTTTGAATCTTCTTTATCATGCTAAGAGGAGCAGGAAAAAGCAAAAAATTTCAGAATTGCACCTTGCAATGCGGAGAAATTACTGTTTGTGCATTTACAATATTCATTGATTTTTGCCATTGAAAAACATCATGTTATTCATATACCAGAAATGTTTGAAGCTACTGACTGAATGAAAGGAGCTGGCATCTCACTCTCTTTGAATCTTCTTTATCATGCTAAGAGGAGCAGGAAAAAGCAAAAAATTTCAGAATTGCACCTTGCAATGCGGATAAATTACTCTTTGCGCATTTACAATATTCATTGATTTTTGCCATTGAAAAACATCATGTTATTCATATACCAGAAATGATTGAAGCTACTGACTGAATGAAAGGAGCTGGCATCTCACTCTCTTTGAATCTTCTTTATCATGCTAAGAGGAGCAGGAAAAAGCAAAAAATTTCAGAATTGCACCTTGCAATGCGGAGAAATTACTGTTTGTGCATTTACAATATTCATTGATTTTTGCCATTGAAAAACATCATGTTATTCATATACCAGAAATGTTTGAAGCTACTGACTGAATGAAAGGAGCTGGCATCTCACTCTCTTTGAATCTTCTTTATCATGCTAAGAGGAGCAGGAAAAAGCAAAAAATTTCAGAATTGCACCTTGCAATGCGGAGAAATTACTGTTTGTGCATTTACAATATTCATTGATTTTTGCCATTGAAAAACATCATGTTATTCATATACCAGAAATGATTGAAGCTACTGACTGAATGAAAGTAGCTGGCATCTCACTCTCTTTGAATCTTCTTTATCATGCTAAGAGGAGCAGGAAAAAGCAAAAAATTTCAGAATTGCACCTTGCAATGCGGAGAAATTACTGTTTGTGCATTTACAATATCCATTGATTTTTGCAATTGAAAAACGTCCAGAAATGTTTGAAGCTACTGACTGAATGAAAGGAGCTGGCATCTCACTCTCTTTGAATCTTCTTTATCATGCTAAGAGGAGCAGGAAAAAGCAAAAAATTTCAGAATTGCACCTTGCAATGCGGAGAAATTACTGTTTGTGCATTTACAATATTCATTGATTTTTGCCATTGAAAAACATCATGTTATTCATATACCAGAAATGTTTGAAGCTACTGACTGAATGAAAGGAGCTGGCATCTCACTCTCTTTGAATCTTCTTTATCATGCTAAGAGGAGCAGGAAAAAGCAAAAAATTTCAGAATTGCACCTTGCAATGCGGAGAAATTACTGTTTGTGCATTTACAATATTCATTGATTTTTGCCATTGAAAAACGTCCAGAAATGATTGAAGCTACTGACTGAATGAAAGGAGCTGGCATCTCACTCTCTTTGAATCTTCTTTATCATGCTAAGAGGAGCAGGAAAAAGCAAAAAATTTCAGAATTGCACCTTGCAATGCGGAGAAATTACTGTTTGTGCATTTACAATATTCATTGATTTTTGCCATTGAAAAACATCATGTTATTCATATACCAGAAATGTTTGAAGCTACTGACTGAATGAAAGGAGCTGGCATCTCACTCTCTTTGAATCTTCTTTATCATGCTAAGAGGAGCAGGAAAAAGCAAAAAATTTCAGAATTGCACCTTGCAATGCGGAGAAATTACTGTTTGTGCATTTACAATATTCATTGATTTTTGACATTGAAAAACGTCCAGAAATGATTGAAGCTACTGACTGAATGAAAGGAGCTGGCATCTCACTCTCTTTGAATCTTCTTTATCATGCTAAGAGGAGCAGGAAAAAGCAAAAAATTTCAGAATTGCACCTTGCAATGCGGAGAAATTACTGTTTGTGCATTTACAATATTCATTGATTTTTGCCATTGAAAAACATGTTATTCATATACCAGAAATGTTTGAAGCTACTGACTGAATGAAAGGAGCTGGCACCTCACTCTCTTTGAATCTTCTTTATCATGATAAGAGGAGCAGGAAAAAGCAAAAAATTTCAGAATTGCACCTTGCAATGCGGAGAAATTACTGTTTGTGCATTTACAATATTCATTGATTTTTGCCATTGAAAAACGTCCAGAAATGATTGAACCTAGTGACTGAATGAAAGGAGCTGGCATCTCACTCTCTTTGAATCTTCTTTATCATGCTAAGAGGAGCAGGAAAAAGCAAAAAATTTCAGAATTGCACCTTGCAATGCGGAGAAATTACTGTTTGTGCATTTACAATATTCATTGATTTTTGCCATTGAAAAACGTCCAGAAATGATTGAAGCTACTGACTGAATGAAAGGAGCTGGCATCTCACTCTCTTTGAATCTTCTTTATCATGCTAAGAGGAGCAGGAAAAAGCAAAAAATTTCAGAATTGCGCCTTGCAATGCGGAGAAATTACTGTTTGTGCATTTACAAAATTCATTGATTTTTGCCATTGAAAAACATCATGTTATTCATTTACCAGAAATGATTGAAGCTACTGACTGAATGAAAGGAGCTGGCATCTCACTCTCTTTGAATCTTCTTTATCATGCTAAGAGGAGCAGGAAAAAGCAAAAAATTTCAGAATTGCACCTTGCAATGCGGAGAAATTAGTTTATGCATTTACAATATTCATTGATTTTTGCCATTGAAAAACGTCCAGAAATGATTGAAGCTACTGACTGAATGAAAGGAGCTGGCATCTCACTCTCTTTGAATCTTCTTTATCATGCTAAGAGGAGCAGGAAAAAGCAAAAAATTTCAGAATTGCACCTTGCAATGCGGAGAAATTACTGTTTGTGCATTTACAATATTCATTGATTTTTGCCATTGAAAAACATCATGTTATTCATATACCAGAAATGATTGAAGCTACTGACTGAATGAAAGGAGCTGGCATCTCACTCTCTTTGAATCTTCTTTACCATGCTAAGAGGAGCAGGAAAAAGTAAAAAATTTCAGAATTGCACCTTGCAATGCGGAGAAATTACTGTTTGTGCATTTACAATATTCATTGATTTTTGCCATTGAAAAACGTCCAGAAATGATTGAAGCTACTGACTGAATGAAAGGAGCTGGCATCTCACTCTCTTTGAATCTTCTTTATCATGCTAAGAGGAGCAGGAAAAAGCAAAAAATTTCAGAATTGCACCTTGCAATGCGGAGAAATTACTGTTTGTGCATTTACAATATTCATTGATTTTTGCCATTGAAAAACATCATGTTATTCATATACCAGAAATGTTTGAAGCTACTGACTGAATGAAAGGAGCTGGCATCTCACTCTCTTTGAATCTTCTTTATCATGCTAAGAGGAGCAGGAAAAAGCAAAAAATTTCAGAATTGCACCTTGCAATGCGGAGAAATTACTGTTTGTGCATTTACAATATTTATTGATTTTTGCCATTGAAAAACGTCCAGAAATGATTGAAGCTACTGACTGAATGAAAGGAGCTGGCATCTCACTCTCTTTGAATCTTCTTTATCATGCTAAGAGGAGCAGGAAAAAGCAAAAAATTTCAGAATTGCACCTTGCAATGCGGAGAAATTACTATTTGTGCATTTACAATATTCATTGATTTTTGCCATTGAAAAACATCATGTTATTCATATACCAGAAATGTTTGAAGCTACTGACTGAATGAAAGGAGCTGGCATCTCACTCTCTTTGAATCTTCTTTATCAAGCTAAGAGGAGCAGGAAAAAGCAAAAAATTTCAGAATTGCACCTTGCAATGCGGATAAATTACTGTTTGTGCATTTACAATATTCATTGATTTTTGCCATTGAAATATTGTAAATGCACAAACAGTAATATCTCCACATTGCAAGGTGCAATTCTGAAATTTTTTGCTTTTTCCTGCTAATCCTAGCATGATAAAGAAGATTCAAAGAGAGTGAGATGCCAGCTCCTTTCATTCAGTCAGTAGCTTCAAACATTTCTGGAAGTTTTTCAATGGCAAAAATCAATGAATATTGTAAATGCACAAACAGTAATATCTCCACATTGCAAGGTGCAATTCTGAAATTTTTTGCTTTTTCCTGTTAATCCTAGCATGATAAAGAAGATTCAAAGAGAGTGAGATGCCAGCTCCTTTCATTCAGTCAGTAGCTTCAAACATTTCTGGTATATGAAAAACATGTTTTTCAATGGCAAAAATCAATGAATATTGTAAATGCACAAACAGTAATATCTCCACATTGCAAGGTGCAATTCTGAAATTTTTTGCTTTTTCCTGCTAATCCTAGCATGATAAAGAAGATTCAAAGAGAGTGAGATGCCAGCTCCTTTCATTCAGTCAGTAGCTTCAAACATTTCTGGTATATGAAAAACATGTTTTTCAATGGCAAAAATCAATGAATATTGTAAATGCACAAACAGTAATATCTCCACATTGCAAGGTGCAATTCTGAAATTTTTTGCTTTTTCCTGCTAATCCTAGCATGATAAAGAAGATTCAAAGAGAGTGAGATGCCAGCTCCTTTCATTCAGTCAGTAGCTTCAAACATTTCTGGTATATGAAAAACATGTTTTTCAATGGCAAAAATCAATGAATATTGTAAATGCACAAACAGTAATATCTCCACATTGCAAGGTGCAATTCTGAAATTTTTAGCTTTTTCCTGTTAATCCTAGCATGATAAAGAAGATTCAAAGAGAGTGAGATGCCAGCTCCTTTCATTCAGTCAGTAGCTTCAAACATTTCTGGACGTTTTTCAATGGCAAAAATCAATGAATATTGTAAATGCACAAAGAGTAATATCTCCACATTGCAAGGTGCAATTCTGAAATTTTTTGCTTTTTCCTGTTAATCCTAGCATGATAAAGAAGATTCAAAGAGAGTGAGATGCCAGCTCCTTTCATTCAGTCAGTAGCTTCAAACATTTCTGGTATATGAAAAACATGTTTTTCAATGGCAAAAATCAATGAATATTGTAAATGCACAAACAGTAATATCTCCACATTGCAAGGTGCAATTCTGAAATTTTTTGCTTTTTCCTGCTAATCCTAGCATGATAAAGAAGATTCAAAGAGAGTGAGATGCCAGCTCCTTTCATTCAGTCAGTAGCTTCAAACATTTCTGGACGTTTTTCAATGGCAAAAATCAATGAATATTGTAAATGCACAAACAGTAATATCTCCACATTGCAAGGTGCAATTCTGAAATTTTTTGCTTTTTCCTGTTAATCCTAGCATGATAAAGAAGATTCAAAGAGAGTGAGATGCCAGCTCCTTTCATTCAGTCAGTAGCTTCAAACATTTCTGGTATATGAAAAACATGTTTTTCAATGGCAAAAATCAATGAATATTGTAAATGCACAAACAGTAATATCTCCACATTGCAAGGTGCAATTCTGAAATTTTTTGCTTTTTCCTGTTAATCCTAGCATGATAAAGAAGATTCAGAGTGAGATGCCAGCTCCTTTCATTCAGTCAGTAGCTTCAAACATTTCTGGTATATGAAAAACATGTTTTTCAATGGCAAAAATCAATGAATATTGTAAATGCACAAACAGTAATATCTCCACATTGCAAGGTGCAATTCTGAAATTTTTTGCTTTTTCCTGCTAATCCTAGCATGATAAAGAAGATTCAAAGAGAGTGAGATGCCAGCTCCTTTCATTCAGTCAGTAGCTTCAAATATTTCTGGTATATGAAAAACGTTTTTCAATGGCAAAAATCAATGAATATTGTAAATGCACAAACAGTAATATCTCCACAATGCAAGGTGCAATTCTGAAATTTTTTGCTTTTTCCTGCTAATCCTAGCATGATAAAGAAGATTCAAAGAGAGTGAGATGCCAGCTCCTTTCATTCAGTCAGTAGCTTCAAACATTTCTGGATATGAAAAACATGTTTTTCAATGGCAAAAATCAATGAATATTGTAAATGCACAAACAGTAATATCTCCACATTGCAAGGTGCAATTCTGAAATTTTTTGCTTTTTCCTGCTAATCCTAGCATGATAAAGAAGATTCAAAGAGAGTGAGATGCCAGCTCCTTTCATTCAGTCAGTAGCTTCAAACATTTCTGGACGTTTTTCAATGGCAAAAATCAATGAATATTGTAAATGCACAAACAGTAATATCTCCACATTGCAAGGTGCAATTCTGAAATTTTTTGCTTTTTCCTGTTAATCCTAGCATGATAAAGAAGATTCAAAGAGAGTGAGATGCCAGCTCCTTTCATTCAGTCAGTAGCTTCAAACATTTCTGGGAATATGAAAAACATGTTTTTCAATGGCAAAAATCAATGAATATTGTAAATGCACAAACAGTAATATCTCCACATTGCAAGGTGCAATTCTGAAATTTTTTGATTTTTCCTGTTAATCCTAGCATGATAAAGAAGATTCAAAGAGAGTGAGATGCCAGCTCCTTTCATTCAGTCAGTAGCTTCAAACATTTCTGGTATATGAAAAACATGTTTTTCAATGGCAAAAATCAATGAATATTGTAAATGCACAAACAGTAATATCTCCACATTGCAAGGTGCAATTCTGAAATTTTTTGCTTTTTCCTGCTAATCCTAGCATGATAAAGAAGATTCAAAGAGAGTGAGATGCCAGCTCCTTTCATTCAGTCAGTAGCTTCAAACATTTCTGGTATATGAAAAACATGTTTTTCAATGGCAAAAATCAATGAATATTGTAAATGCACAAACAGTAATATCTCCACATTGCAAGGTGCAATTCTGAAATTTTTTGCTTTTTCCTGCTAATCCTAGCATGATAAAGAAGATTCAAAGAGAGTGAGATGCCAGCTCCTTTCATTCAGTCAGTAGCTTCAAACATTTCTGGACGTTTTTCAATGGCAAAAATCAATGAATATTGTAAATGCACAAACAGTAATATCTCCACATTGCAAGGTGCAATTCTGAAATTTTTTGCTTTTTCCTGTTAATCCTAGCATGATAAAGAAGATTCAAAGAGAGTGAGATGCCAGCTCCTTTCATTCAGTCAGTAGCTTCAAACATTTCTGGTATATGAAAAACATGTTTTTCAATGGCAAAAATCAATGAATATTGTAAATGCACAAACAGTAATATCTCCACATTGCAAGGTGCAATTCTGAAATTTTTTGCTTTTTCCTGTTAATCCTAGCATGATAAAGAAGATTCAAAGAGAGTGAGATGCCAGCTCCTTTCATTCAGTCAGTAGCTTCAAACATTTCTGGTATATGAAAAACATGTTTTTCAATGGCAAAAATCAATGAATATTGTAAATGCACAAACAGTAATATCTCCACATTGCAAGGTGCAATTCTGAATTTTTTTGCTTTTTCCTGCTAATCCTAGCATGATAAAGAAGATTCAAAGAGAGTGAGATGCCAGCTCCTTTCATTCAGTCAGTAGCTTCAAACATTTCTGGACGTTTTTCAATGGCAAAAATCAATGAATATTGTAAATGCACAAACAGTAATATCTCCACATTGCAAGGTGCAATTCTGAAATTTTTTGCTTTTTCCTGTTAATCCTAGCATGATAAAGAAGATTCAAAGAGAGTGAGATGCCAGCTCCTTTCATTCAGTCAGTAGCTTCAAACATTTCTGGTATATGAAAAACGTTTTTCAATGGCAAAAATCAATGAATATTGTAAATGCACAAACAGTAATATCTCCACATTGCAAGGTGCAATTCTGAATTTTGCTTTTTCCTGCTAATCCTAGCATGATAAAGAAGATTCAAAGAGAGTGAGATGCCAGCTCCTTTCATTCAGTCAGTAGCTTCAAACATTTCTGGACGTTTTTCAATGGCAAAAATCAATGAATATTGTAAATGCACAAACAGTAATATCTCCGCATTGCAAGGTGCAATTCTGAAATTTTTTGCTTTTTCCTGTTAATCCTAGCATGATAAAGAAGATTCAAAGAGAGTGAGATGCCAGCTCCTTTCATTCAGTCAGTAGCTTCAAACATTTCTGGAATATGAAAAACATGTTTTTCAATGGCAAAAATCAATGAATATTGTAAATGCACAAACAGTAATATCTCCACATTGCAAGGTGCAATTCTGAATTTTTTTGATTTTTCCCGTTAATCCTAGCATGATAAAGAAGATTCAAAGAGAGTGAGATGCCAGCTCCTTTCATTCAGTCAGTAGCTTCAAACATTTCTGGTATATGAAAAACATGTTTTTCAATGGCAAAAATCAATGAATATTGTAAATGCACAAACAGTAATATCTCCACATTGCAAGGTGCAATTCTGAAATTTTTTGCTTTTTCCTGCTAATCCTAGCATGATAAAGAAGATTCAACGAGAGTGAGATGCCAGCTCCTTTCATTCAGTCAGTAGCTTCAAACATTTCTGGTATATGAAAAACATGTTTTTCAATGGCAAAAATCAATGAATATTGTAAATGCACAAACAGTAATATCTCCACATTGCAAGGTGCAATTCTGAAATTTTTTGCTTTTTCCTGCTAATCCTAGCATGATAAAGAAGATTCAAAGAGAGTGAGATGCCAGCTCCTTTCATTCAGTCAGTAGCTTCAAACATTTCTGGACATTTTTCAATGGCAAAAATCAATGAATATTGTAAATGCACAAACAGTAATATCTCCACATTGCAAGGTGCAATTCTGAAATTTTTTGCTTTTTCCTGTTAATCCTGGCATGATAAAGAAGATTCAAAGAGAGTGAGATGCCAGCTCCTTTCATTCAGTCAGTAGCTTCAAACATTTCTGGTATATGAAAAACATGTTTTTCAATGGCAAAAATCAATGAATATTGTAAATGCACAAACAGTAATATCTCCACATTGCAAGGTGCAATTCTGAAATTTTTTGCTTTTTCCTGTTAATCCTAGCATGATAAAGAAGATTCAAAGAGAGTGAGATGCCAGCTCCTTTCATTCAGTCAGTAGCTTCAAACATTTCTGGTATATGAAAAACATGTTTTTCAATGGCAAAAATCAATGAATATTGTAAATGCACAAACAGTAATATCTCCACATTGCAAGGTGCAATTCTGAAATTTTTTGCTTTTTCCTGCTAATCCTAGCATGATAAAGAAGATTCAAAGAGTGAGATGCCAGCTCCTTTCATTCAGTCAGTAGCTTCAAACATTTCTGGTATATGAAAAACGTTTTTCAATGGCAAAAATCAATGAATATTGTAAATGCACAAACAGTAATATCTCCACATTGCAAGGTGCAATTCTGAAATTTTTTGCTTTTTCCTGTTAATCCTAGCATGATAAAGAAGATTCAAAAAGAGTGAGATGCCAGCTCCTTTCATTCAGTCAGTAGCTTCAAACATTTCTGGTATATGAAAAACATGTTTTTCAATGGCAAAAATCAATGAATATTGTAAATGCACAAACAGTAATATCTCCACATTGCAAGGTGCAATTCGGAAATTTTTTGCTTTTTCCTGCTAATCCTAGCATGATAAAGAAGATTCAAAGAGAGTGAGATGCCAGCTCCTTTCATTCAGTCAGTAGTTTCAAACATTTCTGGTATATGAATAACATGATGTTTTTCAATGGCAAAAATCAATGAATATTGTAAATGCACAAACAGTAATATCTCCACATTGCAAGGTGCAATTCTGAAATTTTTTGCTTTTTCCTGCTAATCCTAGCATGATAAAGAAGATTCAAAGAGAGTGAGATGCCAGCTCCTTTCATTCAGTCAGTAGCTTCAAACATTTCTGGACGTTTTTCAATGGCAAAAATCAATGAATATTGTAAATGCACAAACAGTAATATCTCCACATTGCAAGGTGCAATTCTGAAATTTTTTGCTTTTTCCTGTTAATCCTAGCATGATAAAGAAGATTCAAAGAGAGTGAGATGCCAGCTCCTTTCATTCAGTCAGTAGCTTCAAACATTTCTGGTATATGAAAAACATGTTTTTCAATGGCAAAAATCAATGAATATTGTAAATGCACAAACAGTAATATCTCCACATTGCAAGGTGCAATTCGGAAATTTTTTGCTTTTTCCTGCTAATCCTAGCATGATAAAGAAGATTCAAAGAGAGTGAGATGCCAGCTCCTTTCATTCAGTCAATAGCTTCAAACATTTCTGGTATATGAATAACATGATGTTTTTCAATGGCAAAAATCAATGAATATTGTAAATGCACACAGTAATATCTCCACATTGCAAGGTGCAATTCTGAAATTTTTTGCTTTTTCCTGCTAATCCTAGCATGATAAAGAAGATTCAAAGAGAGTGAGATGCCAGCTCCTTTCATTCAGTCAGTAGCTTCAAACATTTCTGGACGTTTTTCAATGGCAAAAATCAATGAATATTGTAAATGCACAAACAGTAATATCTCCACATTGCAAGGTGCAATTCTGAAATTTTTTGCTTTTTCCTGCTAATCCTAGCATGATAAAGAAGATTCAAAGAGAGTGAGATGCCAGCTCCTTTCATTCAGTCAGTAGCTTCAAACATTTCTGGTATATGAAAAACATGTTTTTCAATGGCAAAAATCAATGAATATTGTAAATGCACAAACAGTAATATCTCCACATTGCAAGGTGCAATTCTGAAATTTTTAGCTTTTTCCTGTTAATCCTAGCATGATAAAGAAGATTCAAAGAGAGTGAGATGCCAGCTCCTTTCATTCAGTCAGTAGCTTCAAACATTTCTGGTATATGAAAAACATGTTTTTCAATGGCAAAAATCAATGAATATTGTAAATGCACAAACAGTAATATCTCCACATTGCAAGGTGCAATTCTGAAATTTTTTGCTTTTTCCTGCTAATCCTAGCATGATAAAGAAGATTCAAAGAGAGTGAGATGCCAGCTCCTTTCATTCAGTCAGTAGCTTCAAACATTTCTGGTATATGAAAAACATGTTTTTCAATGGCAAAAATCAATGAATATTGTAAATGCACAAACAGTAATATCTCCACATTGCAAGGTGCAATTCGGAAATTTTTTGCTTTTTCCTGCTAATCCTAGCATGATAAAGAAGATTCAAAGAGAGTGAGATGCCAGCTCCTTTCATTCAGTCAGTAGTTTCAAACATTTCTGGTATATGAATAACATGATGTTTTTCAATGGCAAAAATCAATGAATATTGTAAATGCACAAACAGTAATATCTCCACATTGCAAGGTGCAATTCTGAAATTTTTTGCTTTTTCCTGCTAATCCTAGCATGATAAAGAAGATTCAAAGAGAGTGAGATGCCAGCTCCTTTCATTCAGTCAGTAGCTTCAAACATTTCTGGACGTTTTTCAATGGCAAAAATCAATGAATATTGTAAATGCACAAACAGTAATATCTCCACATTGCAAGGTGCAATTCTGAAATTTTTTGCTTTTTCCTGCTAATCCTAGCATGATAAAGAAGATTCAAAGAGTGAGATGCCAGCTCCTTTCATTCAGTCAGTAGCTTCAAACATTTCTGGTATATGAAAAACATGTTTTTCAATGGCAAAAATCAATGAATATTGTAAATGCACAAACAGTAATATCTCCACATTGCAAGGTGCAATTCTGAAATTTTTTGCTTTTTCCTGCTAATCCTAGCATGATAAAGAAGATTCAAAGAGTGAGATGCCAGCTCCTTTCATTCAGTCAGTAGCTTCAAACATTTCTGGTATATGAAAAACATGTTTTTCAATGGCAAAAATCAATGAATATTGTAAATGCACAAACAGTAATATCTCCACATTGCAAGGTGCAATTCTGAAATTTTTTGCTTTTTCCTGCTAATCCTAGCATGATAAAGAAGATTCAAAGAGAGTGAGATGCCAGCTCCTTTCATTCAGTCAGTAGCTTCAAACATTTCTGGTATATGAAAAACATGTTTTTCAATGGCAAAAATCAATGAATATTGTAAATGCACAAACAGTAATATCTCCACATTGCAAGGTGCAATTCGGAAATTTTTTGCTTTTTCCTGCTAATCCTAGCATGATAAAGAAGATTCAAAGAGAGTGAGATGCCAGCTCCTTTCATTCAGTCAGTAGCTTCAAACATTTCTGGACGTTTTTCAATGGCAAAAATCAATGAATATTGTAAATGCACAAACAGTAATATCTCCACATTGCAAGGTGCAATTCTGAAATTTTTTGCTTTTTCCTGTTAATCCTAGCATGATAAAGAAGATTCAAAGAGAGTGAGATGCCAGCTCCTTTCATTCAGTCAGTAGCTTCAAACATTTCTGGTATATGAAAAACATGTTTTTCAATGGCAAAAATCAATGAATATTGTAAATGCACAAACAGTAATATCTCCACATTGCAAGGTGCAATTCTGAAATTTTTTGCTTTTTCCTGCTAATCCTAGCATGATAAAGAAGATTCAAAGAGAGTGAGATGCCAGCTCCTTTCATTCAGTCAGTAGCTTCAAACATTTCTGGTATATGAAAAACATGTTTTTCAATGGCAAAAATCAATGAATATTGTAAATGCACAAACAGTAATATCTCCACATTGCAAGGTGCAATTCTGAAATTTTTAGCTTTTTCCTGTTAATCCTAGCATGATAAAGAAGATTCAAAGAGAGTGAGATGCCAGCTCCTTTCATTCAGTCAGTAGCTTCAAACATTTCTGGTATATGAAAAACATGTTTTTCAATGGCAAAAATCAATGAATATTGTAAATGCACAAACAGTAATATCTCCACATTGCAAGGTGCAATGCTGAAATTTTTTGCTTTTTCCTGCTAATCCTAGCATGATAAAGAAGATTCAAAGAGAGTGAGATGCCAGCTCCTTTCATTCAGTCAGTAGCTTCAAACATTTCTGGTATATGAAAAACATGTTTTTCAATGGCAAAAATCAATGAATATTGTAAATGCACAAACAGTAATATCTCCACATTGCAAGGTGCAATTCGGAAATTTTTTGCTTTTTCCTGCTAATCCTAGCATGATAAAGAAGATTCAAAGAGAGTGAGATGCCAGCTCCTTTCATTCAGTCAGTAGCTTCAAACATTTCTGGTATATGAATAACATGATGTTTTTCAATGGCAAAAATCAATGAATATTGTAAATGCACAAACAGTAATATCTCCACATTGCAAGGTGCAATTCTGAAATTTTTTGCTTTTTCCTGCTAATCCTAGCATGATAAAGAAGATTCAAAGAGAGTGAGATGCCAGCTCCTTTCATTCAGTCAGTAGCTTCAAACATTTCTGGACGTTTTTCAATGGCAAAAATCAATGAATATTGTAAATGCACAAACAGTAATATCTCCACATTGCAAGGTGCAATTCTGAAATTTTTTGCTTTTTCCTGTTAATCCTAGCATGATAAAGAAGATTCAAAGAGAGTGAGATGCCAGCTCCTTTCATTCAGTCAGTAGCTTCAAACATTTCTGGTATATGAAAAACATGTTTTTCAATGGCAAAAATCAATGAATATTGTAAATGCACAAACAGTAATATCTCCACATTGCAAGGTGCAATTCTGAAATTTTTTGCTTTTTCCTGCTAATCCTAGCATGATAAAGAAGATTCAAAGAGTGAGATGCCAGCTCCTTTCATTCAGTCAGTAGCTTCAAACATTTCTGGTATATGAAAAACATGTTTTTCAATGGCAAAAATCAATGAATATTGTAAATGCACAAACAGTAATATCTCCACATTGCAAGGTGCAATTCTGAAATTTTTTGCTTTTTCCTGCTAATCCTAGCATGATAAAGAAGATTCAAAGAGTGAGATGCCAGCTCCTTTCATTCAGTCAGTAGCTTCAAACATTTCTGGTATATGAAAAACATGTTTTTCAATGGCAAAAATCAATGAATATTGTAAATGCACAAACAGTAATATCTCCACATTGCAAGGTGCAATTCTGAAATTTTTTGCTTTTTCCTGCTAATCCTAGCATGATAAAGAAGATTCAAAGAGAGTGAGATGCCAGCTCCTTTCATTCAGTCAGTAGCTTCAAACATTTCTGGTATATGAAAAACATGTTTTTCAATGGCAAAAATCAATGAATATTGTAAATGCACAAACAGTAATATCTCCACATTGCAAGGTGCAATTCTGAAATTTTTTGCTTTTTCCTGCTAATCCTAGCATGATAAAGAAGATTCAAAGAGAGTGAGATGCCAGCTCCTTTCATTCAGTCAGTAGCTTCAAACATTTCTGGACGTTTTTCAATGGCAAAAATCAATGAATATTGTAAATGCACAAACAGTAATATCTCCACATTGCAAGGTGCAATTCTGAAATTTTTTGCTTTTTCCTGTTAATCCTAGCATGATAAAGAAGATTCAAAGAGAGTGAGATGCCAGCTCCTTTCATTCAGTCAGTAGCTTCAAACATTTCTGGTATATGAAAAACATGTTTTTCAATGGCAAAAATCAATGAATATTGTAAATGCACAAACAGTAATATCTCCACATTGCAAGGTGCAATTCTGAAATTTTTTGCTTTTTCCTGCTAATCCTAGCATGATAAAGAAGATTCAAAGAGAGTGAGATGCCAGCTCCTTTCATTCAGTCAGTAGCTTCAAACATTTCTGGTATATGAAAAACATGTTTTTCAATGGCAAAAATCAATGAATATTGTAAATGCACAAACAGTAATATCTCCACATTGCAAGGTGCAATTCTGAAATTTTTTGCTTTTTCCTGCTAATCCTAGCATGATAAAGAAGATTCAAAGAGAGTGAGATGCCAGCTCCTTTCATTCAGTCAGTAGCTTCAAACATTTCTGGTATATGAAAAACATGTTTTTCAATGGCAAAAATCAATGAATATTGTAAATGCACAAACAGTAATATCTCCACATTGCAAGGTGCAATTCTGAAATTTTTAGCTTTTTCCTGTTAATCCTAGCATGATAAAGAAGATTCAAAGAGAGTGAGATGCCAGCTCCTTTCATTCAGTCAGTAGCTTCAAACATTTCTGGTATATGAAAAACATGTTTTTCAATGGCAAAAATCAATGAATATTGTAAATGCACAAACAGTAATATCTCCACATTGCAAGGTGCAATTCTGAAATTTTTTGCTTTTTCCTGCTAATCCTAGCATGATAAAGAAGATTCAAAGAGAGTGAGATGCCAGCTCCTTTCATTCAGTCAGTAGCTTCAAACATTTCTGGTATATGAAAAACATGTTTTTCAATGGCAAAAATCAATGAATATTGTAAATGCACAAACAGTAATATCTCCACATTGCAAGGTGCAATTCTGAAATTTTTAGCTTTTTCCTGTTAATCCTAGCATGATAAAGAAGATTCAAAGAGAGTGAGATGCCAGCTCCTTTCATTCAGTCAGTAGCTTCAAACATTTCTGGACGTTTTTCAATGGCAAAAATCAATGAATATTGTAAATGCACAAACAGTAATATCTCCACATTGCAAGGTGCAATTCTGAAATTTTTTGCTTTTTCCTGTTAATCCTAGCATGATAAAGAAGATTCAAAGAGAGTGAGATGCCAGCTCCTTTCATTCAGTCAGTAGCTTCAAACATTTCTGGTATATGAAAAACATGTTTTTCAATGGCAAAAATCAATGAATATTGTAAATGCACAAACAGTAATATCTCCACATTGCAAGGTGCAATTCTGAAATTTTTTGCTTTTTCCTGCTAATCCTAGCATGATAAAGAAGATTCAAAGAGAGTGAGATGCCAGCTCCTTTCATTCAGTCAGTAGCTTCAAACATTTCTGGTATATGAAAAACATGTTTTTCAATGGCAAAAATCAATGAATATTGTAAATGCACAAACAGTAATATCTCCACATTGGAAGGTGCAATTCTGAAATTTTTAGCTTTTTCCTGTTAATCCTAGCATGATAAAGAAGATTCAAAGAGAGTGAGATGCCAGCTCCTTTCATTCAGTCAGTAGCTTCAAACATTTCTGGACGTTTTTCAATGGCAAAAATCAATGAATATTGTAAATGCACAAACAGTAATATCTCCACATTGCAAGGTGCAATTCTGAAATTTTTTGCTTTTTCCTGCTAATCCTAGCATGATAAAGAAGATTCAAAGAGAGTGAGATGCCAGCTCCTTTCATTCAGTCAGTAGCTTCAAACATTTCTGGTATATGAAAAACATGTTTTTCAATGGCAAAAATCAATGAATATTGTAAATGCACAAACAGTAATATCTCCACATTGCAAGGTGCAATTCTGAAATTTTTAGCTTTTTCCTGTTAATCCTAGCATGATAAAGAAGATTCAAAGAGAGTGAGATGCCAGCTCCTTTCATTCAGTCAGTAGCTTCAAACATTTCTGGTATATGAAAAACATGTTTTTCAATGGCAAAAATCAATGAATATTGTAAATGCACAAACAGTAATATCTCCACATTGCAAGGTGCAATTCTGAAATTTTTTGCTTTTTCCTGCTAATCCTAGCATGATAAAGAAGATTCAAAGAGAGTGAGATGCCAGCTCCTTTCATTCAGTCAGTAGCTTCAAACATTTCTGGTATATGAAAAACATGTTTTTCAATGGCAAAAATCAATGAATATTGTAAATGCACAAACAGTAATATCTCCACATTGCAAGGTGCAATTCGGAAATTTTTTGCTTTTTCCTGCTAATCCTAGCATGATAAAGAAGATTCAAAGAGAGTGAGATGCCAGCTCCTTTCATTCAGTCAGTAGCTTCAAACATTTCTGGTATATGAATAACATGATGTTTTTCAATGGCAAAAATCAATGAATATTGTAAATGCACAAACAGTAATATCTCCACATTGCAAGGTGCAATTCTGAAATTTTTTGCTTTTTCCTGCTAATCCTAGCATGATAAAGAAGATTCAAAGAGAGTGAGATGCCAGCTCCTTTCATTCAGTCAGTAGCTTCAAACATTTCTGGACGTTTTTCAATGGCAAAAATCAATGAATATTGTAAATGCACAAACAGTAATATCTCCACATTGCAAGGTGCAATTCTGAAATTTTTTGCTTTTTCCTGTTAATCCTAGCATGATAAAGAAGATTCAAAGAGAGTGAGATGCCAGCTCCTTTCATTCAGTCAGTAGCTTCAAACATTTCTGGTATATGAAAAACATGTTTTTCAATGGCAAAAATCAATGAATATTGTAAATGCACAAACAGTAATATCTCCACATTGCAAGGTGCAATTCTGAAATTTTTAGCTTTTTCCTGTTAATCCTAGCATGATAAAGAAGATTCAAAGAGAGTGAGATGCCAGCTCCTTTCATTCAGTCAGTAGCTTCAAACATTTCTGGTATATGAAAAACATGTTTTTCAATGGCAAAAATCAATGAATATTGTAAATGCACAAACAGTAATATCTCCACATTGCAAGGTGCAATTCGGAAATTTTTTGCTTTTTCCTGCTAATACTAGCATGATAAAGAAGATTCAAAGAGAGTGAGATGCCAGCTCCTTTCATTCAGTCAGTAGCTTCAAACATTTCTGGTATATGAAAAACATGTTTTTCAATGGCAAAAATCAATGAATATTGTAAATGCACAAACAGTAATATCTCCACATTGCAAGGTGCAATTCGGAAATTTTTTGCTTTTTCCTGCTAATCCTAGCATGATAAAGAAGATTCAAAGAGAGTGAGATGCCAGCTCCTTTCATTCAGTCAGTAGCTTCAAACATTTCTGGTATATGAATAACATGATGTTTTTCAATGGCAAAAATCAATGAATATTGTAAATGCACAAACAGTAATATCTCCACATTGCAAGGTGCAATTCTGAAATTTTTTGCTTTTTCCTGCTAATCCTAGCATGATAAAGAAGATTCAAAGAGAGTGAGATGCCAGCTCCTTTCATTCAGTCAGTAGCTTCAAACATTTCTGGACGTTTTTCAATGGCAAAAATCAATGAATATTGTAAATGCACAAACAGTAATATCTCCACATTGCAAGGTGCAATTCTGAAATTTTTTGCTTTTTCCTGTTAATCCTAGCATGATAAAGAAGATTCAAAGAGAGTGAGATGCCAGCTCCTTTCATTCAGTCAGTAGCTTCAAACATTTCTGGTATATGAAAAACATGTTTTTCAATGGCAAAAATCAATGAATATTGTAAATGCACAAACAGTAATATCTCCACATTGCAAGGTGCAATTCTGAAATTTTTTGCTTTTTCCTGCTAATCCTAGCATGATAAAGAAGATTCAAAGAGTGAGATGCCAGCTCCTTTCATTCAGTCAGTAGCTTCAAACATTTCTGGTATATGAAAAACATGTTTTTCAATGGCAAAAATCAATGAATATTGTAAATGCACAAACAGTAATATCTCCACATTGCAAGGTGCAATTCTGAAATTTTTTGCTTTTTCCTGCTAATCCTAGCATGATAAAGAAGATTCAAAGAGTGAGATGCCAGCTCCTTTCATTCAGTCAGTAGCTTCAAACATTTCTGGTATATGAAAAACATGTTTTTCAATGGCAAAAATCAATGAATATTGTAAATGCACAAACAGTAATATCTCCACATTGCAAGGTGCAATTCTGAAATTTTTTGCTTTTTCCTGCTAATCCTAGCATGATAAAGAAGATTCAAAGAGAGTGAGATGCCAGCTCCTTTCATTCAGTCAGTAGCTTCAAACATTTCTGGTATATGAAAAACATGTTTTTCAATGGCAAAAATCAATGAATATTGTAAATGCACAAACAGTAATATCTCCACATTGCAAGGTGCAATTCTGAAATTTTTTGCTTTTTCCTGCTAATCCTAGCATGATAAAGAAGATTCAAAGAGAGTGAGATGCCAGCTCCTTTCATTCAGTCAGTAGCTTCAAACATTTCTGGACGTTTTTCAATGGCAAAAATCAATGAATATTGTAAATGCACAAACAGTAATATCTCCACATTGCAAGGTGCAATTCTGAAATTTTTTGCTTTTTCCTGTTAATCCTAGCATGATAAAGAAGATTCAAAGAGAGTGAGATGCCAGCTCCTTTCATTCAGTCAGTAGCTTCAAACATTTCTGGTATATGAAAAACATGTTTTTCAATGGCAAAAATCAATGAATATTGTAAATGCACAAACAGTAATATCTCCACATTGCAAGGTGCAATTCTGAAATTTTTTGCTTTTTCCTGCTAATCCTAGCATGATAAAGAAGATTCAAAGAGAGTGAGATGCCAGCTCCTTTCATTCAGTCAGTAGCTTCAAACATTTCTGGTATATGAAAAACATGTTTTTCAATGGCAAAAATCAATGAATATTGTAAATGCACAAACAGTAATATCTCCACATTGCAAGGTGCAATTCTGAAATTTTTTGCTTTTTCCTGCTAATCCTAGCATGATAAAGAAGATTCAAAGAGAGTGAGATGCCAGCTCCTTTCATTCAGTCAGTAGCTTCAAACATTTCTGGTATATGAAAAACATGTTTTTCAATGGCAAAAATCAATGAATATTGTAAATGCACAAACAGTAATATCTCCACATTGCAAGGTGCAATTCTGAAATTTTTAGCTTTTTCCTGTTAATCCTAGCATGATAAAGAAGATTCAAAGAGAGTGAGATGCCAGCTCCTTTCATTCAGTCAGTAGCTTCAAACATTTCTGGACGTTTTTCAATGGCAAAAATCAATGAATATTGTAAATGCACAAACAGTAATATCTCCACATTGCAAGGTGCAATTCTGAAATTTTTTGCTTTTTCCTGTTAATCCTAGCATGATAAAGAAGATTCAAAGAGAGTGAGATGCCAGCTCCTTTCATTCAGTCAGTAGCTTCAAACATTTCTGGTATATGAAAAACATGTTTTTCAATGGCAAAAATCAATGAATATTGTAAATGCACAAACAGTAATATCTCCACATTGCAAGGTGCAATTCTGAAATTTTTTGCTTTTTCCTGCTAATCCTAGCATGATAAAGAAGATTCAAAGAGAGTGAGATGCCAGCTCCTTTCATTCAGTCAGTAGCTTCAAACATTTCTGGTATATGAAAAACATGTTTTTCAATGGCAAAAATCAATGAATATTGTAAATGCACAAACAGTAATATCTCCACATTGGAAGGTGCAATTCTGAAATTTTTAGCTTTTTCCTGTTAATCCTAGCATGATAAAGAAGATTCAAAGAGAGTGAGATGCCAGCTCCTTTCATTCAGTCAGTAGCTTCAAACATTTCTGGACGTTTTTCAATGGCAAAAATCAATGAATATTGTAAATGCACAAACAGTAATATCTCCACATTGCAAGGTGCAATTCTGAAATTTTTTGCTTTTTCCTGTTAATCCTAGCATAGAATCATAGAATCATAGAATGGTAGAGTTGGAAGGGACCTCCTGGGTCATCTGGTCCAACCCCCTGCTCAAAGCAGGATTCACTAAATCATCTCAGACAGATGTCTGTCCAGCCTCTGTTTGAAGACGTCCATTGAAGGGGAACTCACCACCTCTCGTGGCAGCCTGTTCCACTCATTAATCACCCTAACTGTCAAAAAGTTTTTTCTAATATCTAATCTGTGTCTCCTTTCATTTAGTTTCATCCCATTGCTTCTAGTCTTTCCTTGTGCAAATGAGAATAAAGATGATCCTTCTACAATGTGACAGCCCTTGACATATTTGTAGACAGCTATTAAGTCTCCTCTCAGTCTTCTTTTTTGCAAGCTAAACATTCCCAAATCCTGCAACCGTTCCTCATAGGACATGGTTTGCAGACCAGTCACCATTCTGGTCGCTCTTCTCTGAACTTGCTCCAGTTTGTCTATGTCTTTTTTAAAATGTGGTGCCCAAAACTGTACACAGTATTCCAGATGAGGTCTGACCAAAGAGGAGTAAAGACCGATAATGACTTCACGTGATCTAGACTGTATGCTTCTGTTAATACATCCCAGAATTGTATTTGCCTTTTTTGCTGCTGCATCACACTGTTGACTCATGTTCAGTCTATGATCTATTAGTATACCTAAGTCTTTTTCACATGTACTGTTGCTTAGCTCTATTCCTCCCATTCTGTATATGCTTTTTTCATTTTTATTGCCCAGATGTACTACTTTGCATTTTTCCCTGTTAAAAACCATTCTGTTGGTTGCTGCCCACTGCTCCAGTTTATTTAGGTCTTTTTGAATCCTCTCTCTCTCTTCTCTAGTATTAGCTATCCCTCCTAGCTTTGTGTCATCAGCAAATTTAATCAGTTTACCCTCAATTCCTTCATCTAAATCATTGATAAAGATGTTGAACAATACAGGTCCCAGGACGGAGCCCTGTGGTACCCCACTTGAGACATTCATCCAGCTGGATGTGAAGCCATTTACAACCACCCTTTGAGTCCGATCACTAAGCCAGTTATGAATCCACCTAACAGTTGCCTGGTCCATTGCATACTTGGTCATTTTTTCAATAAGGATGGTGTGAGATACTTTGTCAAATGCTTTGCTGAAGTCAAGATATACTATATCTACAGCATTTTCCTGATCCACCCAGTCAGTGATTCTGTCATAGAAGGAAATTAAGTTAGTCTGACATGACTTGTTAGTTACAAACCCATGCTGACTCTGGTTAATCACTTCATTCTTATCCATGTACTTACATACATGTTGTTTAATAATTTGTTCAAAGATCTTTCCTGGTATAGAAGTCAGACTCACCGGCCTGTAGTTCCCTGGGTCCACCTTCTTCCCCTTTTTGAAGATAGGAATAACATTTGCTCTTCTCCAGTCTTCTGGGACTTCTCCTGTTCTCCAAGAATTTTCAAAGATTATGGAGAGTGGTTCTAAAATTTCTTCTATGATCTCCTTCAGTACTCTGGGGTGTAATTCATCTGGACCTGGAGACTTGAACTCATTTATGTTAGCTAAATATTCCCTCACAATCTTTCTGTTTACAGATAACTTGGATTCCTCTATTCCTCTAAAAGGACAGTGAAGATCAGTTGATGTTACATTTTCTTTCTGAGAGAAAACAGATGCAAAATAGGAATTAAAAAGTTCGGCCTTCTCAACATCCTCTCTTACCATTTCTCCATTTTCATCCTGTAAAAAGCCTATAGCATCTTTGACTTTTCTTTTACTTTTGACATACCCCCAAAATCCTTTTTTATTGCTTTTGACATCTCTTGCAAGCCTTAATTCATTGTCAGCTTTAGCTAACCTGATACGTGCCCTGCAGGATCTGCAGACTGCATTATAATCTTCTTTAGATATGCCTCCCTCTTTCCATTTAATAAACATTTCTTTCTTTCTTTTTAGCATGTGTTTAAGTTCTGTGTTCATCCATCCTGGTTTCCTTAAATGCTTCCCATTCTTCCTACTTTTCGGGATTGTTAACGATTGTGCTTTGAGAATCTCATTTTTAAAAATTTCCCATCCTTCCTGGACATTTTTGTCCTTAAGGACATCCAGCCATTGGATCCCTCCTATTCTCTTTCTGAGTCTCTTAAAATCTGCCTTTCTAAAATCTAACCTTGAAGTTTGAGTCTTCACATGTCTTCCTCCTCTAGTTATCCAAAATTCTATAATAGCATGATCGCTGCCTCCTAGCGTCCCAGCCACCTTTACCTCCTCAACCATTTCCTCCCTGTTTATAAGGATTAGATCCAAAGTAGCAGATCCCCTTGTTTTCTCCCCTACCTTTTGGAAGATAAAGTTGTCAGCAAGAGAGGATAAGAATTTGCTTGACCTGTTAGTTTTACTTGAGAGAGATTCCCAACAAATGTCTGGATAGTTGAAATCTCCCATGACCACTACGTCATATTTTTTGGAGAACTTGGTCATTTGATACATAAAGAGTTCATCCATATCTTCAGCTTGCCCAGGTGGCCTGTAGTAAATGCCTACAATGGTGTCCTTTCCGTTGTTCTCTCCTTGTATTCTTACCCAAACAGTTTCCACAGAACTCTCTGAAGCTTCAATCTCTGTGCAGATATACGCTTTTCTAACATACAATGCGACACCTCCTCCTCGTTTATCAAGTCTGTTTCTTGCAAATAAGTTGTATCCTTTTAGCCTTTTATTCCAATCATGTGTATCGTCCCACCAAGTTTCAGTGATTCCAATAACATCATATTCCTTTTCCTGCGTTAGTAGTTCCAATTCTCCTTGTTTGTTGCCCATGCTTTGTGCATTTGTATAAAAACATTTTAGTTTGTGATTGGTTTCTCTTCCTCCCATATTTTTATTATTTAAATTGTTTTGTCTTTGTTCTTCCTTTCCACTTCCAGTAGCAGAGATCTCAATAGTATTTGTCAGCTGTATGGCTTTTTCTGGCCTTTTGCTTCCTTTCCCACATTGTTCTAGTTTAAAGCTCTCCTGATGAGTGTAGCAAGGCGACTTCCAAATACATGTTTTCCAGTCTTCGTAAGGTGCACCCCATCTCTAGCAAGTAGTCCATCGTATAGGTAATTCATTCCGTGATCCAGAAATCCAAATCCTTGTTGACGGCACCATCGACGTAGCCAGTTGTTCACCTGTAGAATCTTATTCCACCTCATTGTTCCATGGCCATCCACTGGGATGATGGATGAGAAGACGACCTGCGCTCCCAATTCTTTCACTTTCTTGCCTAAGTCTTCAAAGTCACTGCAGATGGTTTCCAGGTCCTTTCTTGCGGTGTCATTTGTCCCCACATGTATTAGCAGGAATGGGTAGTGATCTGTAGGTCTGAAGAGTCTTGATATCCTGTCAGACACATCTTTAATTTTTGCTCCTGGAAGACAGCACATTTCTCTTGAGGTTATGTCTGGTCTGCAGATAGCGGCCTCTGTTCCTCTTAACAGGGAATCCCCCATGACCACCACTCTCCGTTTTTTCTTGACAACATTCTTCTTTCTCCATCTAGGAGGATTCTGAGGGCTTACAAGGTTATTCATTGCTGGCAAAGTCTTATTTTGCTGTATTTCTTCATGGTTCTCCTGCGTGAGAGCCTGGTACTGGTTCCTGAGCAGTATGGGTGCTGACTGCCTCTCGATCCTCCTACTTCTCTGGGTCACATGCTTCCATTCCTCTGTTTCCTCAGGTGCAGTTCGAATTTCTTCTCTTTCTGAATCATGAAGAGATAATTCTGCTCTGTCTAAGAACTCTTCACCTTCCTTAATGATTTTCAAGGTAGTTAACCTCTCTTCTAGATTTCGCAACTTTTCCTCCAACAGGGACACAAGCTTGCATTTCTGGCATGTGAAGTTTGGCTTTTCCACTGGCAAGTCTGTGAACATGTAGCAGGATATGCAGCTCACCAAATGGCTCCTGGACTCTTCCATGTTCTTACTGTTAATGTTCTGAAAACAGTGAAAAAAAAAAAGCTTAAAAAAAAAAA
This sequence comes from Phyllobates terribilis, assembly GCF_046119375.1. Classification (NCBI taxonomy): domain Eukaryota; kingdom Metazoa; phylum Chordata; class Amphibia; order Anura; family Dendrobatidae; genus Phyllobates; species Phyllobates terribilis. The sequence continues at coordinate 106,829 of NW_027364582.1, forward strand.
AAGCCTCAAAATGCGCGCGGTTTACCGATGTCCTCTTTTCATCTCCAACAGCCAAAATCCAGTGTTCTTTGAGCTCGCGGAGACTCTTCACTTACCCCAAAATGCAGTGGGAATATGCAAATTATCTCCTCAGGACTCCTCCCCTGGTTTACCGATGTCCTCTTTTCAGCTCCAACAGCCAAAATCCAGTGTTCTTTGAGCTCGCGGAGACTCTTCACTTACCCCAAAATGCAGTGGGAATATGCAAATTATCTCCTCAGGACTCCTCCCCTGGTTTACCGATGTCCTCTTTTCAGCTCCAACAGCCAAAATCCAGTGTTCTTTGAGCTCGCGGAGACTCTTCACTTACCCCAAAATGCAGTGGGAATATGCAAATTATCTCCTCAGGACTCCTCCCCTGGTTTACCGATGTCCTCTTTTCAGCTCCAACAGCCAAAATCCAGTGTTCTTTGAGCTCGCGGAGACTCTTCACTTACCCCAAAATGCAGTGGGAATATGCAAATTATCTCCTCAGGACTCCTCCCCTGGTTTACCGATGTCCTCTTTTCAGCTCCAACAGCCAAAATCCAGTGTTCTTTGAGCTCGCGGAGACTCTTCACTTACCCCAAAATGCAGTGGGAATATGCAAATTATCTCCTCAGGACTCCTCCCCTGGAGATAAAGAAGATTCAAAGAGAGTGAGATGCCAGCTCCTTTCATTCAGTCAGTAGCTTCAAACATTTCTGGTATATGAAAAACATGTTTTTCAATGGCAAAAATCAATGAATATTGTAAATGCACAAACAGTAATATCTCCACATTGCAAGGTGCAATTCTGAAATTTTTTGCTTTTTCCTGCTAATCCTAGCATGATAAAGAAGATTCAAAGAGAGTGAGATGCCAGCTCCTTTCATTCAGTCAGTAGCTTCAAACATTTCTGGTATATGAAAAACATGTTTTTCAATGGCAAAAATCAATGAATATTGTAAATGCACAAACAGTAATATCTCCACATTGCAAGGTGCAATTCTGAAATTTTTTGCTTTTTCCTGCTAATCCTAGCATGATAAAGAAGATTCAAAGAGAGTGAGATGCCAGCTCCTTTCATTCAGTCAGTAGCTTCAAACATTTCTGGTATATGAAAAACATGTTTTTCAATGGCAAAAATCAATGAATATTGTAAATGCACAAACAGTAATTTCTCCGCATTGCAAGGTGCAAGTCTGAAATTTTTTGCTTTTTCCTGCTCCTCTTAGCATGATAAAGAAGATTCAAAGAGAGTGAGATGCCAGTTACTTTCATGCAGTCAGTAGCTTCAATCATTTCTGGACGTTTTTCAATGGTAAAAATCAATGAATATTGTAAATGCACAAACAGTAATTTCTCCACATTGCAAGGTGCAATTCTGAAATTTTTTGCTTTTTCCTGCTCCTCTTAGCATGATAAAGAAGATTCAAAGAGAGTGAGATGCCAGCTCCTTTCAGTCAGTAGCTTCAAACATTTCTGGTATATGAATAACATGATGTTTTTCAATGGCAAAAATCAATGAATATTGTAAATGCACAAACAGTAATTTCTCCGCATTGCAAGGTGCAATTCTGAAATTTTTTGCTTTTTCCTGCTCCTCTTAGCATGATAAAGAAGATTCAAAGAGAGTGAGATGTCAGCTCCTTTCATTCAGTCAGTAGCTTCAAACATTTCTGGTATATGAATAACATGATGTTTTTCAATGGCAAAAATCAATGAATATTGTAAATGCACAAACAGTAATTTCTCCGCATTGCAAGGTGCAATTCTGAAATTTTTTGCTTTTTCCTGCTCCTCTTAGCATGATAAAGAAGATTCAAAGAGAGTGAGATGCCAGCTCCTTTCATTCAGTCAGTAGCTTCAATCATTTCTGGATGTTTTTCAATGGCAAAAATCAATGAATATTGTAAATGCACAAACAGTAATTTCTCCGCATTGCAAGGTGCAATTCTGAAATTTTTTGCTTTTTCCTGCTCCTCTTAGCATGATAAAGAAGATTCAAAGAGAGTGAGATGCCAGCTCCTTTCATTCAGTCAGTAGCTTCAAACATTTCTGGTATATGAATAACATGATGTTTTTCAATGGCAAAAATCAATGAATATTGTAAATGCACAAACAGTAATTTCTCCGCATTGCAAGGTGCAAGTCTGAAATTTTTTTGCTTTTTCCTGCTCCTCTTAGCATGATAAAGAAGATTCAAAGAGAGTGAGATGCCAGCTACTTTCAGTCAGTAGCTTCAATCATTTCTGGACGTTTTTCAATGGTAAAAATCAATGAATATTGTAAATGCACAAACAGTAATTTCTCCACATTGCAAGGTGCAATTCTGAAATTTTTTGCTTTTTCCTGCTCCTCTTAGCATGATAAAGAAGATTCAAAGAGAGTGAGATGCCAGCTCCTTTCATTCAGTCAGTAGCTTCAAACATTTCTGGTATATGAATAACATGATGTTTTTCAATGGCAAAAATCAATGAATATTGTAAATGCACAAACAGTAATTTCTCCACATTGCAAGGTGCAATTCTGAAATTTTTTGCTTTTTCCTGCTCCTCTTAGCATGATAAAGAAGATTCAAAGAGAGTGAGATGCCAGCTCCTTTCATTCAGTCAGTAGCTTCAAACATTTCTGGTATATGAATAACATGATGTTTTTCAATGGCAAAAATCAATGAATATTGTAAATGCACAAACAGTAATTTCTCCGCATTGCAAGGTGCAATTCTGAAATTTTTTGCTTTTTCCTGCTCCTCTTAGCATGATAAAGAAGATTCAAAGAGAGTGAGATGCCAGCTCCTTTCATTCAGTCAGTAGCTTCAATCATTTCTGGACGTTTTTCAATGGCAAAAATCAATGAATATTGTAAATGCACAAACAGTAATTTCTCCGCATTGCAAGGTGCAATTCTGAAATTTTTTGCTTTTTCCTGCTCCTCTTAGCATGATAAAGAAGATTCAAAGAGAGTGAGATGTCAGCTCCTTTCATTCAGTCAGTAGCTTCAAACATTTCTGGTATATGAATAACATGATGTTTTTCAATGGCTAAAATCAATGAATATTGTAAATGCACAAACAGTAATTTCTCCGCATTGCAAGGTGCAATTCTGAAATTTTTTGCTTTTTCCTGCTCCTCTTAGCATGATAAAGAAGATTCAAAGAGAGTGAGATGCCAGCTCCTTTCATTCAGTCAGTAGCTTCAATCATTTCTGGACGTTTTTCAATGGCAAAAATCAATGAATATTGTAAATGCACAAACAGTAATTTCTCCGCATTGCAAGGTGCAATTCTGAAATTTTTTGCTTTTTCCTGCTCCTCTTAGCATGATAAAGAAGATTCAAAGAGAGTGAGATGCCAGCTCCTTTCATTCAGTCAGTAGCTTCAATCATTTCTGGACGTTTTTCAATGGCAAAAATCAATGAATATTGTAAATGCACAAACAGTAATTTCTCCGCATTGCAAGGTGCAATTCTGAAATTTTTTGCTTTTTCCTGCTCCTCTTAGCATGATAAAGAAGATTCAAAGAGAGTGAGATGCCAGCTCCTTTCATTCAGTCAGTAGCTTCAAACATTTCTGGAATATGAATAACATGATGTTTTTCAATGGCAAAAATCAATGAATATTGTAAATGCACAAACAGTAATTTCTCCGCATTGCAAGGTGCAAGTCTGAAATTTTTTGCTTTTTCCTGCTCCTCTTAGCATGATAAAGAAGATTCAAAGAGAGTGAGATGCCAGCTACTTTCATTCAGTCAGTAGCTTCAATCATTTCTGGACGTTTTTCAATGGTAAAAATCAATGAATATTGTAAATGCACAAACAGTAATTTCTCCACATTGCAATGTGCAATTCTAAAATTTTTTGCTTTTTCCTGCTCCTCTTAGCATGATAAAGAAGATTCAAAGAGAGTGAGATGCCAGCTCCTTTCATTCAGTCAGTAGCTTCAAACATTTCTGGTATATGAATAACATGATGTTTTTCAATGGCAAAAATCAATGAATATTGTAAATGCACAAACAGTAATTTCTCCGCATTGCAAGGTGCAATTCTGAAATTTTTTGCTTTTTCCTGCTCCTCTTAGCATGATAAAGAAGATTCAAAGAGAGTGAGATGCCAACTCCTTTCATTCAGTCAGTAGCTTCAAACATTTCTGGTATATGAATAACATGATGTTTTTCAATGGCAAAAATCAATGAATATTGTAAATGCACAAACAGTAATTTCTCCGCATTGCAAGGTGCAATTCTGAAATTTTTTGCTTTTTCCTGCTCCTCTTAGCATGATAGAGAAGATTCAAAGAGAGTGAGGTGCCAGCTCCTTTCATTCAGTCAGTAGCTTCAAACATTTCTGGTATATGAATAACATGTTTTTCAATGGCAAAAATCAATGAATATTGTAAATGCACAAACAGTAATTTCTCCGCATTGCAAGGTGCAATTCTGAAATTTTTTGCTTTTTCCTGCTCCTCTTAGCATGATAAAGAAGATTCAAAGAGAGTGAGATGCCAGCTCCTTTCATTCAATCAGTAGCTTCAATCATTTCTGGACGTTTTTCAATGGCAAAAATCAATGAATATTGTAAATGCACAAACAGTAATTTCTCCGCATTGCAAGGTGCAAGTCTGAAATTTTTTGCTTTTTCCTGCTCCTCTTAGCATGATAAAGAAGATTCAAAGAGAGTGAGATGCCAGCTCCTTTCATTCAGTCAGTAGCTTCAAACATTTCTGGTATATGAATAACATGATGTTTTTCAATGGCAAAAATCAATGAATATTGTAAATGCACAAACAGTAATTTCTCCGCATTGCAAGGTGCAAGTCTGAAATTTTTTGCTTTTTCCTGCTCCTCTTAGCATGATAAAGAAGATTCAAAGAGAGTGAGATGCCAGCTACTTTCATTCAGTCAGTAGCTTCAATCATTTCTGGACGTTTTTCAATGGTAAAAATCAATGAATATTGTAAATGCACAAACAGTAATTTCTCCACATTGCAAGGTGCAATTCTGAAATTTTTTGCTTTTTCCTGCTCCTCTTAGCATGATAAAGAAGATTCAAAGAGAGTGAGATGCCAGCTCCTTTCATTCAGTCAGTAGCTTCAAACATTTCTGGTATATGAATAACATGATGTTTTTCAATGGCAAAAATCAATGAATATTGTAAATGCACAAACAGTAATTTCTCCACATTGCAAGGTGCAATTCTGAAATTTTTTGCTTTTTCCTGCTCCTCTTAGCATGATAAAGAAGATTCAAAGAGAGTGAGATGCCAGCTCCTTTCATTCAGTCAGTAGCTTCAAACATTTCTGGTATATGAATAACATGATGTTTTTCAATGGCAAAAATCAATGAATATTGTAAATGCACAAACAGTAATTTCTCCGCATTGCAAGGTGCAATTCTGAAATTTTTTGCTTTTTCCTGCTCCTCTTAGCATGATAAAGAAGATTCAAATAGAGTGAGATGCCAGCTCCTTTCATTCAGTCAGTAGCTTCAATCATTTCTGGATGTTTTTCAATGGCAAAAATCAATGAATATTGTAAATGCACAAACAGTAATTTCTCCGCATTGCAAGGTGCAATTCTGAAATTTTTTGCTTTTTCCTGCTCCTCTTAGCATGATAAAGAAGATTCAAAGAGAGTGAGATGTCAGCTCCTTTCATTCAGTCAGTAGCTTCAAACATTTCTGGTATATGAATAACATGATGTTTTTCAATGGCAAAAATCAATGAATATTGTAAATGCACAAACAGTAATTTCTCCGCATTGCAAGGTGCAATTCTGAAATTTTTTGCTTTTTCCTGCTCCTCTTAGCATGATAAAGAAGATTCAAAGAGAGTGAGATGCCAGCTCCTTTCATTCAGTCAGTAGCTTCAATCATTTCTGGACGTTTTTCAATGGCAAAAATCAATGAATATTGTAAATGCACAAACAGTAATTTCTCCGCATTGCAAGGTGCAATTCTGAAATTTTTTGCTTTTTCCTGCTCCTCTTAGCATGATAAAGAAGATTCAAAGAGAGTGAGATGCCAGCTCCTTTCATTCAGTCAGTAGCTTCAAACATTTCTGGTATATGAATAACATGATGTTTTTCAATGGCAAAAATCAATGAATATTGTAAATGCACAAACAGTAATTTCTCCGCATTGCAAGGTGCAAGTCTGAAATTTTTTGCTTTTTCCTGCTCCTCTTAGCATGATAAAGAAGATTCAAAGAGAGTGAGATGCCAGCTCCTTTCATTCAGTCAGTAGCTTCAATCATTTCTGGACGTTTTTCAATGGCAAAAATCAATGAATATTGTAAATGCACAAACAGTAATTTCTCCGCATTGCAAGGTGCAATTCTGAAATTTTTAGCTTTTTCCTGTTAATCCTAGCATGATAAAGAAGATTCAAAGAGAGTGAGATGCCAGCTCCTTTCATTCAGTCAGTAGCTTCAAACATTTCTGGTATATGAAAAACGTTTTTCAATGGCAAAAATCAATGAATATTGTAAATGCACAAACAGTAATATCTCCACATTGCAAGGTGCAATTCTGAAATTTTTTGCTTTTTCCTGCTAATCCTAGCATGATAAAGAAGATTCAAAGAGAGTGAGATGCCAGCTCCTTTCATTCAGTCAGTAGCTTCAAACATTTCTGGTATATGAAAAACATGTTTTTCAATGGCAAAAATCAATGAATATTGTAAATGCACAAACAGTAATATCTCCACATTGCACGGTGCAATTCTGAAATTTTTTGCTTTTTCCTGTTAATCCTAGCATGATAAAGATTCAAAGAGAGTGAGATGCCAGCTCCTTTCATTCAGTCAGTAGCTTCAAACATTTCTGGTATATGAAAAACATGTTTTTCAATGGCAAAAATCAATGAATATTGTAAATGCACAAACAGTAATATCTCCACATTGCACGGTGCAATTCTGAAATTTTTAGCTTTTTCCTGTTAATCCTAGCATGATAAAGAAGATTCAAAGAGAGTGAGATGCCAGCTCCTTTCATTCAGTCAGTAGCTTCAAACATTTCTGGTATATGAAAAACATGTTTTTCAATGGCAAAAATCAATGAATATTGTAAATGCACAAACAGTAATATCTCCACATTGCAAGGTGCAATTCTGAAATTTTTTGCTTTTTCCTGCTAATCCTAGCATGATAAAGAAGATTCAAAGAGAGTGAGATGCCAGCTCCTTTCATTCAGTCAGTAGCTTCAAACATTTCTGGTATATGAAAAACATGTTTTTCAATGGCAAAAATCAATGAATATTGTAAATGCACAAACAGTAATATCTCCACATTGCACGGTGCAATTCTGAAATTTTTAGCTTTTTCCTGTTAATCCTAGCATGATAAAGAAGATTCAAAGAGAGTGAGATGCCAGCTCCTTTCATTCAGTCAGTAGCTTCAAACATTTCTGGTATATGAAAAACATGTTTTTCAATGGCAAAAATCAATGAATATTGTAAATGCACAAACAGTAATATCTCCACATTGCACGGTGCAATTCTGAAATTTTTAGCTTTTTCCTGTTAATCCTAGCATGATAAAGAAGATTCAAAGAGAGTGAGATGCCAGCTCCTTTCATTCAGTCAGTAGCTTCAAACATTTCTGGTATATGAAAAACATGTTTTTCAATGGCAAAAATCAATGAATATTGTAAATGCACAAACAGTAATATCTCCACATTGCAAGGTGCAATTCTGAAATTTTTTGCTTTTTCCTGTTAATCCTAGCATGATAAAGAAGATTCAAAGAGAGTGAGATGCCAGCTACTTTCATTCAGTCAGTAGCTTCAAACATTTCTGGTATATGAAAAACATGTTTTTCAATGGCAAAAATCAATGAATATTGTAAATGCACAAACAGTAATATCTCCACATTGCAAGGTGCAATTCTGAAAATTTTTGCTTTTTCCTGCTAATCCTAGCATGATAAAGAAGATTCAAAGAGAGTGAGATGCCAGCTCCTTTCATTCAGTCAGTAGCTTCAAACATTTCTGGTATATGAAAAACATGTTTTTCAATGGCAAAAATCAATGAATATTGTAAATGCACAAACAGTAATATCTCCACATTGCACGGTGCAATTCTGAAATTTTTAGCTTTTTCCTGTTAATCCTAGCATGATAAAGAAGATTCAAAGAGAGTGAGATGCCAGCTCCTTTCATTCAGTCAGTAGCTTCAAACATTTCTGGTATATGAAAAACATGTTTTTCAATGGCAAAAATCAATGAATATTGTAAATGCACAAACAGTAATATCTCCACATTGCAAGGTGCAATTCTGAAATTTTTTGCTTTTTCCTGTTAATCCTAGCATGATAAAGAAGATTCAAAGAGAGTGAGATGCCAGCTCCTTTCATTCAGTCAGTAGCTTCAAACATTTCTGGTATATGAAAAACATGTTTTTCAATGGCAAAAATCAATGAATATTGTAAATGCACAAACAGTAATTTCTCCGCATTGCAAGGTGCAAGTCTGAAATTTTTTGCTTTTTCCTGCTCCTCTTAGCATGATAAAGAAGATTCAAAGAGAGTGAGATGCCAGCTCCTTTCATTCAGTCAGTAGCTTCAATCATTTCTGGACGTTTTTCAATGGCAAAAATCAATGAATATTGTAAATGCACAAACAGTAATTTCTCCGCATTGCAAGGTGCAATTCTGAAATTTTTTGCTTTTTCCTGCTCCTCTTAGCATGATAAAGAAGATTCAAAGAGAGTGAGATGCCAGCTCCTTTCATTCAGTCAGTAGCTTCAAACATTTCTGGTATATGAATAACATGATGTTTTTCAATGGCAAAAATCAATGAATATTGTAAATGCACAAACAGTAATTTCTCCGCATTGCAAGGTGCAAGTCTGAAATTTTTTGCTTTTTCCTGCTCCTCTTAGCATGATAAAGAAGATTCAAAGAGAGTGAGATGCCAGTTACTTTCATGCAGTCAGTAGCTTCAATCATTTCTGGACGTTTTTCAATGGTAAAAATCAATGAATATTGTAAATGCACAAACAGTAATTTCTCCACATTGCAAGGTGCAATTCTGAAATTTTTTGCTTTTTCCTGCTCCTCTTAGCATGATAAAGAAGATTCAAAGAGAGTGAGATGCCAGCTCCTTTCAGTCAGTAGCTTCAAACATTTCTGGTATATGAATAACATGATGTTTTTCAATGGCAAAAATCAATGAATATTGTAAATGCACAAACAGTAATTTCTCCGCATTGCAAGGTGCAATTCTGAAATTTTTTGCTTTTTCCTGCTCCTCTTAGCATGATAAAGAAGATTCAAAGAGAGTGAGATGCCAGCTCCTTTCATTCAGTCAGTAGCTTCAAACATTTCTGGTATATGAATAACATGATGTTTTTCAATGGCAAAAATCAATGAATATTGTAAATGCACAAACAGTAATTTCTCCGCATTGCAAGGTGCAATTCTGAAATTTTTTGCTTTTTCCTGCTCCTCTTAGCATGATAAAGAAGATTCAAAAAGAGTGAGATGCCAGCTCCTTTCATTCAGTCAGTAGCTTCAATCATTTCTGGATGTTTGTCAATGGCAAAAATCAATGAATATTGTAAATGCACAAACAGTAATTTCTCCGCATTGCAAGGTGCAATTCTGAAATTTTTTGCTTTTTCCTGCTCCTCTTAGCATGATAAAGAAGATTCAAAGAGAGTGAGATGTCAGCTCCTTTCATTCAGTCAGTAGCTTCAAACATTTCTGGTATATGAATAACATGATGTTTTTCAATGGCAAAAATCAATGAATATTGTAAATGCACAAACAGTAATTTCTCCGCATTGCAAGGTGCAATTCTGAAATTTTTTGCTTTTTCCTGCTCCTCTTAGCATGATAAAGAAGATTCAAAGAGAGTGAGATGCCAGCTCCTTTCATTCAGTCAGTAGCTTCAATCATTTCTGGATGTTTTTCAATGGCAAAAATCAATGAATATTGTAAATGCACAAACAGTAATTTCTCCGCATTGCAAGGTGCAATTCTGAAATTTTTTGCTTTTTCCTGCTCCTCTTAGCATGATAAAGAAGATTCAAAGAGAGTGAGATGCCAGCTCCTTTCATTCAGTCAGTAGCTTCAAACATTTCTGGTATATGAATAACATGATGTTTTTCAATGGCAAAAATCAATGAATATTGTAAATGCACAAACAGTAATTTCTCCGCATTGCAAGGTGCAAGTCTGAAATTTTTTTGCTTTTTCCTGCTCCTCTTAGCATGATAAAGAAGATTCAAAGAGAGTGAGATGCCAGCTACTTTCAGTCAGTAGCTTCAATCATTTCTGGACGTTTTTCAATGGTAAAAATCAATGAATATTGTAAATGCACAAACAGTAATTTCTCCACATTGCAAGGTGCAATTCTGAAATTTTTTGCTTTTTCCTGCTCCTCTTAGCATGATAAAGAAGATTCAAAGAGAGTGAGATGCCAGCTCCTTTCATTCAGTCAGTAGCTTCAAACATTTCTGGTATATGAATAACATGATGTTTTTCAATGGCAAAAATCAATGAATATTGTAAATGCACAAACAGTAATTTCTCCACATTGCAAGGTGCAATTCTGAAATTTTTTGCTTTTTCCTGCTCCTCTTAGCATGATAAAGAAGATTCAAAGAGAGTGAGATGCCAGCTCCTTTCATTCAGTCAGTAGCTTCAAACATTTCTGGTATATGAATAACATGATGTTTTTCAATGGCAAAAATCAATGAATATTGTAAATGCACAAACAGTAATTTCTCCGCATTGCAAGGTGCAATTCTGAAATTTTTTGCTTTTTCCTGCTCCTCTTAGCATGATAAAGAAGATTCAAAGAGAGTGAGATGCCAGCTCCTTTCATTCAGTCAGTAGCTTCAATCATTTCTGGACGTTTTTCAATGGCAAAAATCAATGAATATTGTAAATGCACAAACAGTAATTTCTCCGCATTGCAAGGTGCAATTCTGAAATTTTTTGCTTTTTCCTGCTCCTCTTAGCATGATAAAGAAGATTCAAAGAGAGTGAGATGTCAGCTCCTTTCATTCAGTCAGTAGCTTCAAACATTTCTGGTATATGAATAACATGATGTTTTTCAATGGCTAAAATCAATGAATATTGTAAATGCACAAACAGTAATTTCTCCGCATTGCAAGGTGCAATTCTGAAATTTTTTGCTTTTTCCTGCTCCTCTTAGCATGATAAAGAAGATTCAAAGAGAGTGAGATGCCAGCTCCTTTCATTCAGTCAGTAGCTTCAATCATTTCTGGACGTTTTTCAATGGCAAAAATCAATGAATATTGTAAATGCACAAACAGTAATTTCTCCGCATTGCAAGGTGCAATTCTGAAATTTTTTGCTTTTTCCTGCTCCTCTTAGCATGATAAAGAAGATTCAAAGAGAGTGAGATGCCAGCTCCTTTCATTCAGTCAGTAGCTTCAATCATTTCTGGACGTTTTTCAATGGCAAAAATCAATGAATATTGTAAATGCACAAACAGTAATTTCTCCGCATTGCAAGGTGCAATTCTGAAATTTTTTGCTTTTTCCTGCTCCTCTTAGCATGATAAAGAAGATTCAAAGAGAGTGAGATGCCAGCTCCTTTCATTCAGTCAGTAGCTTCAAACATTTCTGGAATATGAATAACATGATGTTTTTCAATGGCAAAAATCAATGAATATTGTAAATGCACAAACAGTAATTTCTCCGCATTGCAAGGTGCAAGTCTGAAATTTTTTGCTTTTTCCTGCTCCTCTTAGCATGATAAAGAAGATTCAAAGAGAGTGAGATGCCAGCTACTTTCATTCAGTCAGTAGCTTCAATCATTTCTGGACGTTTTTCAATGGTAAAAATCAATGAATATTGTAAATGCACAAACAGTAATTTCTCCACATTGCAATGTGCAATTCTAAAATTTTTTGCTTTTTCCTGCTCCTCTTAGCATGATAAAGAAGATTCAAAGAGAGTGAGATGCCAGCTCCTTTCATTCAGTCAGTAGCTTCAAACATTTCTGGTATATGAATAACATGATGTTTTTCAATGGCAAAAATCAATGAATATTGTAAATGCACAAACAGTAATTTCTCCGCATTGCAAGGTGCAATTCTGAAATTTTTTGCTTTTTCCTGCTCCTCTTAGCATGATAAAGAAGATTCAAAGAGAGTGAGATGCCAACTCCTTTCATTCAGTCAGTAGCTTCAAACATTTCTGGTATATGAATAACATGATGTTTTTCAATGGCAAAAATCAATGAATATTGTAAATGCACAAACAGTAATTTCTCCGCATTGCAAGGTGCAATTCTGAAATTTTTTGCTTTTTCCTGCTCCTCTTAGCATGATAGAGAAGATTCAAAGAGAGTGAGGTGCCAGCTCCTTTCATTCAGTCAGTAGCTTCAAACATTTCTGGTATATGAATAACATGTTTTTCAATGGCAAAAATCAATGAATATTGTAAATGCACAAACAGTAATTTCTCCGCATTGCAAGGTGCAATTCTGAAATTTTTTGCTTTTTCCTGCTCCTCTTAGCATGATAAAGAAGATTCAAAGAGAGTGAGATGCCAGCTCCTTTCATTCAATCAGTAGCTTCAATCATTTCTGGACGTTTTTCAATGGCAAAAATCAATGAATATTGTAAATGCACAAACAGTAATTTCTCCGCATTGCAAGGTGCAAGTCTGAAATTTTTTGCTTTTTCCTGCTCCTCTTAGCATGATAAAGAAGATTCAAAGAGAGTGAGATGCCAGCTCCTTTCATTCAGTCAGTAGCTTCAAACATTTCTGGTATATGAATAACATGATGTTTTTCAATGGCAAAAATCAATGAATATTGTAAATGCACAAACAGTAATTTCTCCGCATTGCAAGGTGCAAGTCTGAAATTTTTTGCTTTTTCCTGCTCCTCTTAGCATGATAAAGAAGATTCAAAGAGAGTGAGATGCCAGCTACTTTCATTCAGTCAGTAGCTTCAATCATTTCTGGACGTTTTTCAATGGTAAAAATCAATGAATATTGTAAATGCACAAACAGTAATTTCTCCACATTGCAAGGTGCAATTCTGAAATTTTTTGCTTTTTCCTGCTCCTCTTAGCATGATAAAGAAGATTCAAAGAGAGTGAGATGCCAGCTCCTTTCATTCAGTCAGTAGCTTCAAACATTTCTGGTATATGAATAACATGATGTTTTTCAATGGCAAAAATCAATGAATATTGTAAATGCACAAACAGTAATTTCTCCACATTGCAAGGTGCAATTCTGAAATTTTTTGCTTTTTCCTGCTCCTCTTAGCATGATAAAGAAGATTCAAAGAGAGTGAGATGCCAGCTCCTTTCATTCAGTCAGTAGCTTCAAACATTTCTGGTATATGAATAACATGATGTTTTTCAATGGCAAAAATCAATGAATATTGTAAATGCACAAACAGTAATTTCTCCGCATTGCAAGGTGCAATTCTGAAATTTTTTGCTTTTTCCTGCTCCTCTTAGCATGATAAAGAAGATTCAAATAGAGTGAGATGCCAGCTCCTTTCATTCAGTCAGTAGCTTCAATCATTTCTGGATGTTTTTCAATGGCAAAAATCAATGAATATTGTAAATGCACAAACAGTAATTTCTCCGCATTGCAAGGTGCAATTCTGAAATTTTTTGCTTTTTCCTGCTCCTCTTAGCATGATAAAGAAGATTCAAAGAGAGTGAGATGTCAGCTCCTTTCATTCAGTCAGTAGCTTCAAACATTTCTGGTATATGAATAACATGATGTTTTTCAATGGCAAAAATCAATGAATATTGTAAATGCACAAACAGTAATTTCTCCGCATTGCAAGGTGCAATTCTGAAATTTTTTGCTTTTTCCTGCTCCTCTTAGCATGATAAAGAAGATTCAAAGAGAGTGAGATGCCAGCTCCTTTCATTCAGTCAGTAGCTTCAATCATTTCTGGACGTTTTTCAATGGCAAAAATCAATGAATATTGTAAATGCACAAACAGTAATTTCTCCGCATTGCAAGGTGCAATTCTGAAATTTTTTGCTTTTTCCTGCTCCTCTTAGCATGATAAAGAAGATTCAAAGAGAGTGAGATGCCAGCTCCTTTCATTCAGTCAGTAGCTTCAAACATTTCTGGTATATGAATAACATGATGTTTTTCAATGGCAAAAATCAATGAATATTGTAAATGCACAAACAGTAATTTCTCCGCATTGCAAGGTGCAAGTCTGAAATTTTTTGCTTTTTCCTGCTCCTCTTAGCATGATAAAGAAGATTCAAAGAGAGTGAGATGCCAGCTCCTTTCATTCAGTCAGTAGCTTCAATCATTTCTGGACGTTTTTCAATGGCAAAAATCAATGAATATTGTAAATGCACAAACAGTAATTTCTCCGCATTGCAAGGTGCAATTCTGAAATTTTTTGCTTTTTCCTGCTCCTCTTAGCATGATAAAGAAGATTCAAAGAGAGTGAGATGCCAGCTCCTTTCATTCAGTCAGTAGCTTCAAACATTTCTGGTATATGAAAAACATGTTTTTCAATGGCAAAAATCAATGAATATTGTAAATGCACAAACAGTAATATCTCCACATTGCACGGTGCAATTCTGAAATTTTTAGCTTTTTCCTGTTAATCCTAGCATGATAAAGAAGATTCAAAGAGAGTGAGATGCCAGCTCCTTTCATTCAGTCAGTAGCTTCAAACATTTCTGGTATATGAAAAACATGTTTTTCAATGGCAAAAATCAATGAATATTGTAAATGCACAAACAGTAATATCTCCACATTGCAAGGTGCAATTCTGAAATTTTTTGCTTTTTCCTGCTAATCCTAGCATGATAAAGAAGATTCAAAGAGAGTGAGATGCCAGCTCCTTTCATTCAGTCAGTAGCTTCAAACATTTCTGGTATATGAAAAACATGTTTTTCAATGGCAAAAATCAATGAATATTGTAAATGCACAAACAGTAATTTCTCCGCATTGCAAGGTGCAATTCTGAAATTTTTTGCTTTTTCCTGCTCCTCTTAGCATGATAAAGAAGATTCAAAGAGAGTGAGATGCCAGCTCCTTTCATTCAGTCAGTAGCTTCAAACATTTCTGGTATATGAATAACATGATGTTTTTCAATGGCAAAAATCAATGAATATTGTAAATGCACAAACAGTAATTTCTCCGCATTGCAAGGTGCAATTCTGAAATTTTTTGCTTTTTCCTGCTCCTCTTAGCATGATAAAGAAGATTCAAATAGAGTGAGATGCCAGCTCCTTTCATTCAGTCAGTAGCTTCAATCATTTCTGGATGTTTTTCAATGGCAAAAATCAATGAATATTGTAAATGCACAAACAGTAATTTCTCCGCATTGCAAGGTGCAATTCTGAAATTTTTTGCTTTTTCCTGCTCCTCTTAGCATGATAAAGAAGATTCAAAGAGAGTGAGATGTCAGCTCCTTTCATTCAGTCAGTAGCTTCAAACATTTCTGGTATATGAATAACATGATGTTTTTCAATGGCAAAAATCAATGAATATTGTAAATGCACAAACAGTAATTTCTCCGCATTGCAAGGTGCAATTCTGAAATTTTTTGCTTTTTCCTGCTCCTCTTAGCATGATAAAGAAGATTCAAAGAGAGTGAGATGCCAGCTCCTTTCATTCAGTCAGTAGCTTCAATCATTTCTGGACGTTTTTCAATGGCAAAAATCAATGAATATTGTAAATGCACAAACAGTAATTTCTCCGCATTGCAAGGTGCAATTCTGAAATTTTTTGCTTTTTCCTGCTCCTCTTAGCATGATAAAGAAGATTCAAAGAGAGTGAGATGCCAGCTCCTTTCATTCAGTCAGTAGCTTCAAACATTTCTGGTATATGAATAACATGATGTTTTTCAATGGCAAAAATCAATGAATATTGTAAATGCACAAACAGTAATTTCTCCGCATTGCAAGGTGCAAGTCTGAAATTTTTTGCTTTTTCCTGCTCCTCTTAGCATGATAAAGAAGATTCAAAGAGAGTGAGATGCCAGCTCCTTTCATTCAGTCAGTAGCTTCAATCATTTCTGGACGTTTTTCAATGGCAAAAATCAATGAATATTGTAAATGCACAAACAGTAATTTCTCCGCATTGCAAGGTGCAATTCTGAAATTTTTTGCTTTTTCCTGCTCCTCTTAGCATGATAAAGAAGATTCAAAGAGAGTGAGATGCCAGCTCCTTTCATTCAGTCAGTAGCTTCAAACATTTCTGGTATATGAAAAACATGTTTTTCAATGGCAAAAATCAATGAATATTGTAAATGCACAAACAGTAATATCTCCACATTGCACGGTGCAATTCTGAAATTTTTAGCTTTTTCCTGTTAATCCTAGCATGATAAAGAAGATTCAAAGAGAGTGAGATGCCAGCTCCTTTCATTCAGTCAGTAGCTTCAAACATTTCTGGTATATGAAAAACATGTTTTTCAATGGCAAAAATCAATGAATATTGTAAATGCACAAACAGTAATATCTCCACATTGCAAGGTGCAATTCTGAAATTTTTTGCTTTTTCCTGCTAATCCTAGCATGATAAAGAAGATTCAAAGAGAGTGAGATGCCAGCTCCTTTCATTCAGTCAGTAGCTTCAAACATTTCTGGTATATGAAAAACATGTTTTTCAATGGCAAAAATCAATGAATATTGTAAATGCACAAACAGTAATATCTCCACATTGCACGGTGCAATTCTGAAATTTTTAGCTTTTTCCTGTTAATCCTAGCATGATAAAGAAGATTCAAAGAGAGTGAGATGCCAGCTCCTTTCATTCAGTCAGTAGCTTCAAACATTTCTGGTATATGAAAAACATGTTTTTCAATGGCAAAAATCAATGAATATTGTAAATGCACAAACAGTAATATCTCCACATTGCACGGTGCAATTCTGAAATTTTTAGCTTTTTCCTGTTAATCCTAGCATGATAAAGAAGATTCAAAGAGAGTGAGATGCCAGCTCCTTTCATTCAGTCAGTAGCTTCAAACATTTCTGGTATATGAAAAACATGTTTTTCAATGGCAAAAATCAATGAATATTGTAAATGCACAAACAGTAATATCTCCACATTGCAAGGTGCAATTCTGAAATTTTTTGCTTTTTCCTGTTAATCCTAGCATGATAAAGAAGATTCAAAGAGAGTGAGATGCCAGCTACTTTCATTCAGTCAGTAGCTTCAAACATTTCTGGTATATGAAAAACATGTTTTTCAATGGCAAAAATCAATGAATATTGTAAATGCACAAACAGTAATATCTCCACATTGCAAGGTGCAATTCTGAAAATTTTTGCTTTTTCCTGCTAATCCTAGCATGATAAAGAAGATTCAAAGAGAGTGAGATGCCAGCTCCTTTCATTCAGTCAGTAGCTTCAAACATTTCTGGTATATGAAAAACATGTTTTTCAATGGCAAAAATCAATGAATATTGTAAATGCACAAACAGTAATATCTCCACATTGCACGGTGCAATTCTGAAATTTTTAGCTTTTTCCTGTTAATCCTAGCATGATAAAGAAGATTCAAAGAGAGTGAGATGCCAGCTCCTTTCATTCAGTCAGTAGCTTCAAACATTTCTGGTATATGAAAAACATGTTTTTCAATGGCAAAAATCAATGAATATTGTAAATGCACAAACAGTAATATCTCCACATTGCAAGGTGCAATTCTGAAATTTTTTGCTTTTTCCTGTTAATCCTAGCATGATAAAGAAGATTCAAAGAGAGTGAGATGCCAGCTCCTTTCATTCAGTCAGTAGCTTCAAACATTTCTGGTATATGAAAAACATGTTTTTCAATGGCAAAAATCAATGAATATTGTAAATGCACAAACAGTAATTTCTCCGCATTGCAAGGTGCAAGTCTGAAATTTTTTGCTTTTTCCTGCTCCTCTTAGCATGATAAAGAAGATTCAAAGAGAGTGAGATGCCAGCTCCTTTCATTCAGTCAGTAGCTTCAATCATTTCTGGACGTTTTTCAATGGCAAAAATCAATGAATATTGTAAATGCACAAACAGTAATTTCTCCGCATTGCAAGGTGCAATTCTGAAATTTTTTGCTTTTTCCTGCTCCTCTTAGCATGATAAAGAAGATTCAAAGAGAGTGAGATGCCAGCTCCTTTCATTCAGTCAGTAGCTTCAAACATTTCTGGTATATGAATAACATGATGTTTTTCAATGGCAAAAATCAATGAATATTGTAAATGCACAAACAGTAATTTCTCCGCATTGCAAGGTGCAAGTCTGAAATTTTTTGCTTTTTCCTGCTCCTCTTAGCATGATAAAGAAGATTCAAAGAGAGTGAGATGCCAGTTACTTTCATGCAGTCAGTAGCTTCAATCATTTCTGGACGTTTTTCAATGGTAAAAATCAATGAATATTGTAAATACACAAACAGTAATTTCTCCACATTGCAAGGTGCAATTCTGAAATTTTTTGCTTTTTCCTGCTCCTCTTAGCATGATAAAGAAGATTCAAAGAGAGTGAGATGCCAGCTCCTTTCAGTCAGTAGCTTCAAACATTTCTGGTATATGAATAACATGATGTTTTTCAATGGCAAAAATCAATGAATATTGTAAATGCACAAACAGTAATTTCTCCGCATTGCAAGGTGCAATTCTGAAATTTTTTGCTTTTTCCTGCTCCTCTTAGCATGATAAAGAAGATTCAAAGAGAGTGAGATGCCAGCTCCTTTCATTCAGTCAGTAGCTTCAAACATTTCTGGTATATGAATAACATGATGTTTTTCAATGGCAAAAATCAATGAATATTGTAAATGCACAAACAGTAATTTCTCCGCATTGCAAGGTGCAATTCTGAAATTTTTTGCTTTTTCCTGCTCCTCTTAGCATGATAAAGAAGATTCAAAAAGAGTGAGATGCCAGCTCCTTTCATTCAGTCAGTAGCTTCAATCATTTCTGGATGTTTTTCAATGGCAAAAATCAATGAATATTGTAAATGCACAAACAGTAATTTCTCCGCATTGCAAGGTGCAATTCTGAAATTTTTTGCTTTTTCCTGCTCCTCTTAGCATGATAAAGAAGATTCAAAGAGAGTGAGATGTCAGCTCCTTTCATTCAGTCAGTAGCTTCAAACATTTCTGGTATATGAATAACATGATGTTTTTCAATGGCAAAAATCAATGAATATTGTAAATGCACAAACAGTAATTTCTCCGCATTGCAAGGTGCAATTCTGAAATTTTTTGCTTTTTCCTGCTCCTCTTAGCATGATAAAGAAGATTCAAAGAGAGTGAGATGCCAGCTCCTTTCATTCAGTCAGTAGCTTCAATCATTTCTGGATGTTTTTCAATGGCAAAAATCAATGAATATTGTAAATGCACAAACAGTAATTTCTCCGCATTGCAAGGTGCAATTCTGAAATTTTTTGCTTTTTCCTGCTCCTCTTAGCATGATAAAGAAGATTCAAAGAGAGTGAGATGCCAGCTCCTTTCATTCAGTCAGTAGCTTCAAACATTTCTGGTATATGAATAACATGATGTTTTTCAATGGCAAAAATCAATGAATATTGTAAATGCACAAACAGTAATTTCTCCGCATTGCAAGGTGCAAGTCTGAAATTTTTTTGCTTTTTCCTGCTCCTCTTAGCATGATAAAGAAGATTCAAAGAGAGTGAGATGCCAGCTACTTTCAGTCAGTAGCTTCAATCATTTCTGGACGTTTTTCAATGGTAAAAATCAATGAATATTGTAAATGCACAAACAGTAATTTCTCCACATTGCAAGGTGCAATTCTGAAATTTTTTGCTTTTTCCTGCTCCTCTTAGCATGATAAAGAAGATTCAAAGAGAGTGAGATGCCAGCTCCTTTCATTCAGTCAGTAGCTTCAAACATTTCTGGTATATGAATAACATGATGTTTTTCAATGGCAAAAATCAATGAATATTGTAAATGCACAAACAGTAATTTCTCCACATTGCAAGGTGCAATTCTGAAATTTTTTGCTTTTTCCTGCTCCTCTTAGCATGATAAAGAAGATTCAAAGAGAGTGAGATGCCAGCTCCTTTCATTCAGTCAGTAGCTTCAAACATTTCTGGTATATGAATAACATGATGTTTTTCAATGGCTAAAATCAATGAATATTGTAAATGCACAAACAGTAATTTCTCCGCATTGCAAGGTGCAATTCTGAAATTTTTTGCTTTTTCCTGCTCCTCTTAGCATGATAAAGAAGATTCAAAGAGAGTGAGATGCCAGCTCCTTTCATTCAGTCAGTAGCTTCAATCATTTCTGGACGTTTTTCAATGGCAAAAATCAATGAATATTGTAAATGCACAAACAGTAATTTCTCCGCATTGCAAGGTGCAATTCTGAAATTTTTTGCTTTTTCCTGCTCCTCTTAGCATGATAAAGAAGATTCAAAGAGAGTGAGATGCCAGCTCCTTTCATTCAGTCAGTAGCTTCAATCATTTCTGGACGTTTTTCAATGGCAAAAATCAATGAATATTGTAAATGCACAAACAGTAATTTCTCCGCATTGCAAGGTGCAATTCTGAAATTTTTTGCTTTTTCCTGCTCCTCTTAGCATGATAAAGAAGATTCAAAGAGAGTGAGATGCCAGCTCCTTTCATTCAGTCAGTAGCTTCAAACATTTCTGGAATATGAATAACATGATGTTTTTCAATGGCAAAAATCAATGAATATTGTAAATGCACAAACAGTAATTTCTCCGCATTGCAAGGTGCAAGTCTGAAATTTTTTGCTTTTTCCTGCTCCTCTTAGCATGATAAAGAAGATTCAAAGAGAGTGAGATGCCAGCTACTTTCATTCAGTCAGTAGCTTCAATCATTTCTGGACGTTTTTCAATGGTAAAAATCAATGAATATTGTAAATGCACAAACAGTAATTTCTCCACATTGCAATGTGCAATTCTAAAATTTTTTGCTTTTTCCTGCTCCTCTTAGCATGATAAAGAAGATTCAAAGAGAGTGAGATGCCAGCTCCTTTCATTCAGTCAGTAGCTTCAAACATTTCTGGTATATGAATAACATGATGTTTTTCAATGGCAAAAATCAATGAATATTGTAAATGCACAAACAGTAATTTCTCCGCATTGCAAGGTGCAATTCTGAAATTTTTTGCTTTTTCCTGCTCCTCTTAGCATGATAAAGAAGATTCAAAGAGAGTGAGATGCCAACTCCTTTCATTCAGTCAGTAGCTTCAAACATTTCTGGTATATGAATAACATGATGTTTTTCAATGGCAAAAATCAATGAATATTGTAAATGCACAAACAGTAATTTCTCCGCATTGCAAGGTGCAATTCTGAAATTTTTTGCTTTTTCCTGCTCCTCTTAGCATGATAGAGAAGATTCAAAGAGAGTGAGGTGCCAGCTCCTTTCATTCAGTCAGTAGCTTCAAACATTTCTGGTATATGAATAACATGTTTTTCAATGGCAAAAATCAATGAATATTGTAAATGCACAAACAGTAATTTCTCCGCATTGCAAGGTGCAATTCTGAAATTTTTTGCTTTTTCCTGCTCCTCTTAGCATGATAAAGAAGATTCAAAGAGAGTGAGATGCCAGCTCCTTTCATTCAATCAGTAGCTTCAATCATTTCTGGACGTTTTTCAATGGCAAAAATCAATGAATATTGTAAATGCACAAACAGTAATTTCTCCGCATTGCAAGGTGCAAGTCTGAAATTTTTTGCTTTTTCCTGCTCCTCTTAGCATGATAAAGAAGATTCAAAGAGAGTGAGATGCCAGCTCCTTTCATTCAGTCAGTAGCTTCAAACATTTCTGGTATATGAATAACATGATGTTTTTCAATGGCAAAAATCAATGAATATTGTAAATGCACAAACAGTAATTTCTCCGCATTGCAAGGTGCAAGTCTGAAATTTTTTGCTTTTTCCTGCTCCTCTTAGCATGATAAAGAAGATTCAAAGAGAGTGAGATGCCAGCTACTTTCATTCAGTCAGTAGCTTCAATCATTTCTGGACGTTTTTCAATGGTAAAAATCAATGAATATTGTAAATGCACAAACAGTAATTTCTCCACATTGCAAGGTGCAATTCTGAAATTTTTTGCTTTTTCCTGCTCCTCTTAGCATGATAAAGAAGATTCAAAGAGAGTGAGATGCCAGCTCCTTTCATTCAGTCAGTAGCTTCAAACATTTCTGGTATATGAATAACATGATGTTTTTCAATGGCAAAAATCAATGAATATTGTAAATGCACAAACAGTAATTTCTCCACATTGCAAGGTGCAATTCTGAAATTTTTTGCTTTTTCCTGCTCCTCTTAGCATGATAAAGAAGATTCAAAGAGAGTGAGATGCCAGCTCCTTTCATTCAGTCAGTAGCTTCAAACATTTCTGGTATATGAATAACATGATGTTTTTCAATGGCAAAAATCAATGAATATTGTAAATGCACAAACAGTAATTTCTCCGCATTGCAAGGTGCAATTCTGAAATTTTTTGCTTTTTCCTGCTCCTCTTAGCATGATAAAGAAGATTCAAATAGAGTGAGATGCCAGCTCCTTTCATTCAGTCAGTAGCTTCAATCATTTCTGGATGTTTTTCAATGGCAAAAATCAATGAATATTGTAAATGCACAAACAGTAATTTCTCCGCATTGCAAGGTGCAATTCTGAAATTTTTTGCTTTTTCCTGCTCCTCTTAGCATGATAAAGAAGATTCAAAGAGAGTGAGATGTCAGCTCCTTTCATTCAGTCAGTAGCTTCAAACATTTCTGGTATATGAATAACATGATGTTTTTCAATGGCAAAAATCAATGAATATTGTAAATGCACAAACAGTAATTTCTCCGCATTGCAAGGTGCAATTCTGAAATTTTTTGCTTTTTCCTGCTCCTCTTAGCATGATAAAGAAGATTCAAAGAGAGTGAGATGCCAGCTCCTTTCATTCAGTCAGTAGCTTCAATCATTTCTGGACGTTTTTCAATGGCAAAAATCAATGAATATTGTAAATGCACAAACAGTAATTTCTCCGCATTGCAAGGTGCAATTCTGAAATTTTTTGCTTTTTCCTGCTCCTCTTAGCATGATAAAGAAGATTCAAAGAGAGTGAGATGCCAGCTCCTTTCATTCAGTCAGTAGCTTCAAACATTTCTGGTATATGAATAACATGATGTTTTTCAATGGCAAAAATCAATGAATATTGTAAATGCACAAACAGTAATTTCTCCGCATTGCAAGGTGCAAGTCTGAAATTTTTTGCTTTTTCCTGCTCCTCTTAGCATGATAAAGAAGATTCAAAGAGAGTGAGATGCCAGCTCCTTTCATTCAGTCAGTAGCTTCAATCATTTCTGGACGTTTTTCAATGGCAAAAATCAATGAATATTGTAAATGCACAAACAGTAATTTCTCCGCATTGCAAGGTGCAATTCTGAAATTTTTTGCTGTTTCCTGCTCCTCTTAGCATGATAAAGAAGATTCAAAGAGAGTGAGATGCCAGCTCCTTTCATTCAGTCAGTAGCTTCAAACATTTCTGGTATATGAAAAACATGTTTTTCAATGGCAAAAATCAATGAATATTGTAAATGCACAAACAGTAATATCTCCACATTGCACGGTGCAATTCTGAAATTTTTAGCTTTTTCCTGTTAATCCTAGCATGATAAAGAAGATTCAAAGAGAGTGAGATGCCAGCTCCTTTCATTCAGTCAGTAGCTTCAAACATTTCTGGTATATGAAAAACATGTTTTTCAATGGCAAAAATCAATGAATATTGTAAATGCACAAACAGTAATATCTCCACATTGCAAGGTGCAATTCTGAAATTTTTTGCTTTTTCCTGCTAATCCTAGCATGATAAAGAAGATTCAAAGAGAGTGAGATGCCAGCTCCTTTCATTCAGTCAGTAGCTTCAAACATTTCTGGTATATGAAAAACATGTTTTTCAATGGCAAAAATCAATGAATATTGTAAATGCACAAACAGTAATATCTCCACATTGCACGGTGCAATTCTGAAATTTTTAGCTTTTTCCTGTTAATCCTAGCATGATAAAGAAGATTCAAAGAGAGTGAGATGCCAGCTCCTTTCATTCAGTCAGTAGCTTCAAACATTTCTGGTATATGAAAAACGTTTTTCAATGGCAAAAATCAATGAATATTGTAAATGCACAAACAGTAATATCTCCACATTGCAAGGTGCAATTCTGAAATTTTTTGCTTTTTCCTGCTAATCCTAGCATGATAAAGAAGATTCAAAGAGAGTGAGATGCCAGCTCCTTTCATTCAGTCAGTAGCTTCAAACATTTCTGGTATATGAAAAACATGTTTTTCAATGGCAAAAATCAATGAATATTGTAAATGCACAAACAGTAATATCTCCACATTGCACGGTGCAATTCTGAAATTTTTTGCTTTTTCCTGTTAATCCTAGCATGATAAAGATTCAAAGAGAGTGAGATGCCAGCTCCTTTCATTCAGTCAGTAGCTTCAAACATTTCTGGTATATGAAAAACATGTTTTTCAATGGCAAAAATCAATGAATATTGTAAATGCACAAACAGTAATATCTCCACATTGCACGGTGCAATTCTGAAATTTTTAGCTTTTTCCTGTTAATCCTAGCATGATAAAGAAGATTCAAAGAGAGTGAGATGCCAGCTCCTTTCATTCAGTCAGTAGCTTCAAACATTTCTGGTATATGAAAAACATGTTTTTCAATGGCAAAAATCAATGAATATTGTAAATGCACAAACAGTAATATCTCCACATTGCAAGGTGCAATTCTGAAATTTTTTGCTTTTTCCTGCTAATCCTAGCATGATAAAGAAGATTCAAAGAGAGTGAGATGCCAGCTCCTTTCATTCAGTCAGTAGCTTCAAACATTTCTGGTATATGAAAAACATGTTTTTCAATGGCAAAAATCAATGAATATTGTAAATGCACAAACAGTAATATCTCCACATTGCACGGTGCAATTCTGAAATTTTTAGCTTTTTCCTGTTAATCCTAGCATGATAAAGAAGATTCAAAGAGAGTGAGATGCCAGCTCCTTTCATTCAGTCAGTAGCTTCAAACATTTCTGGTATATGAAAAACATGTTTTTCAATGGCAAAAATCAATGAATATTGTAAATGCACAAACAGTAATATCTCCACATTGCACGGTGCAATTCTGAAATTTTTAGCTTTTTCCTGTTAATCCTAGCATGATAAAGAAGATTCAAAGAGAGTGAGATGCCAGCTCCTTTCATTCAGTCAGTAGCTTCAAACATTTCTGGTATATGAAAAACATGTTTTTCAATGGCAAAAATCAATGAATATTGTAAATGCACAAACAGTAATATCTCCACATTGCAAGGTGCAATTCTGAAATTTTTTGCTTTTTCCTGTTAATCCTAGCATGATAAAGAAGATTCAAAGAGAGTGAGATGCCAGCTACTTTCATTCAGTCAGTAGCTTCAAACATTTCTGGTATATGAAAAACATGTTTTTCAATGGCAAAAATCAATGAATATTGTAAATGCACAAACAGTAATATCTCCACATTGCAAGGTGCAATTCTGAAAATTTTTGCTTTTTCCTGCTAATCCTAGCATGATAAAGAAGATTCAAAGAGAGTGAGATGCCAGCTCCTTTCATTCAGTCAGTAGCTTCAAACATTTCTGGTATATGAAAAACATGTTTTTCAATGGCAAAAATCAATGAATATTGTAAATGCACAAACAGTAATATCTCCACATTGCACGGTGCAATTCTGAAATTTTTAGCTTTTTCCTGTTAATCCTAGCATGATAAAGAAGATTCAAAGAGAGTGAGATGCCAGCTCCTTTCATTCAGTCAGTAGCTTCAAACATTTCTGGTATATGAAAAACATGTTTTTCAATGGCAAAAATCAATGAATATTGTAAATGCACAAACAGTAATATCTCCACATTGCACGGTGCAATTCTGAAATTTTTAGCTTTTTCCTGTTAATCCTAGCATGATAAAGAAGATTCAAAGAGAGTGAGATGCCAGCTCCTTTCATTCAGTCAGTAGCTTCAAACATTTCTGGTATATGAAAAACATGTTTTTCAATGGCAAAAATCAATGAATATTGTAAATGCACAAACAGTAATATCTCCACATTGCAAGGTGCAATTCTGAAATTTTTTGCTTTTTCCTGCTAATCCTAGCATGATAAAGAAGATTCAAAGAGAGTGAGATGCCAGCTCCTTTCATTCAGTCAGTAGCTTCAAACATTTCTGGTATATGAAAAACATGTTTTTCAATGGCAAAAATCAATGAATATTGTAAATGCACAAACAGTAATATCTCCACATTGCACGGTGCAATTCTGAAATTTTTAGCTTTTTCCTGTTAATCCTAGCATGATAAAGATTCAAAGAGAGTGAGATGCCAGCTCCTTTCATTCAGTCAGTAGCTTCAAACATTTCTGGTATATGAAAAACATGTTTTTCAATGGCAAAAATCAATGAATATTGTAAATGCACAAACAGTAATATCTCCACATTGCAAGGTGCAATTCTGAAATTTTTTGCTTTTTCCTGTTAATCCTAGCATGATAAAGAAGATTCAAAGAGAGTGAGATGCCAGCTCCTTTCATTCAGTCAGTAGCTTCAAACATTTCTGGTATATGAAAAACGTTTTTCAATGGCAAAAATCAATGAATATTGTAAATGCACAAACAGTAATATCTCCACATTGCAAGGTGCAATTCTGAAATTTTTTGCTTTTTCCTGCTAATCCTAGCATGATAAAGAAGATTCAAAGAGAGTGAGATGCCAGCTCCTTTCATTCAGTCAGTAGCTTCAAACATTTCTGGTATATGAAAAACATGTTTTTCAATGGCAAAAATCAATGAATATTGTAAATGCACAAACAGTAATATCTCCACATTGCAAGGTGCAATTCTGAAATTTTTTGCTTTTTCCTGCTAATCCTAGCATGATAAAGAAGATTCAAAGAGAGTGAGATGCCAGCTCCTTTCATTCAGTCAGTAGCTTCAAACATTTCTGGTATATGAAAAACATGTTTTTCAATGGCAAAAATCAATGAATATTGTAAATGCACAAACAGTAATATCTCCACATTGCACGGTGCAATTCTGAAATTTTTAGCTTTTTCCTGTTAATCCTAGCATGATAAAGAAGATTCAAAGAGAGTGAGATGCCAGCTCCTTTCATTCAGTCAGTAGCTTCAAACATTTCTGGTATATGAAAAACATGTTTTTCAATGGCAAAAATCAATGAATATTGTAAATGCACAAACAGTAATATCTCCACATTGCAAGGTGCAATTCTGAAATTTTTTGCTTTTTCCTGCTAATCCTAGCATGATAAAGAAGATTCAAAGAGAGTGAGATGCCAGCTCCTTTCATTCAGTCAGTAGCTTCAAACATTTCTGGTATATGAAAAACATGTTTTTCAATGGCAAAAATCAATGAATATTGTAAATGCACAAACAGTAATATCTCCACATTGCACGGTGCAATTCTGAAATTTTTAGCTTTTTCCTGTTAATCCTAGCATGATAAAGAAGATTCAAAGAGAGTGAGATGCCAGCTCCTTTCATTCAGTCAGTAGCTTCAAACATTTCTGGTATATGAAAAACGTTTTTCAATGGCAAAAATCAATGAATATTGTAAATGCACAAACAGTAATATCTCCACATTGCAAGGTGCAATTCTGAAATTTTTTGCTTTTTCCTGCTAATCCTAGCATGATAAAGAAGATTCAAAGAGAGTGAGATGCCAGCTCCTTTCATTCAGTCAGTAGCTTCAAACATTTCTGGTATATGAAAAACATGTTTTTCAATGGCAAAAATCAATGAATATTGTAAATGCACAAACAGTAATATCTCCACATTGCACGGTGCAATTCTGAAATTTTTTGCTTTTTCCTGTTAATCCTAGCATGATAAAGATTCAAAGAGAGTGAGATGCCAGCTCCTTTCATTCAGTCAGTAGCTTCAAACATTTCTGGTATATGAAAAACATGTTTTTCAATGGCAAAAATCAATGAATATTGTAAATGCACAAACAGTAATATCTCCACATTGCACGGTGCAATTCTGAAATTTTTAGCTTTTTCCTGTTAATCCTAGCATGATAAAGAAGATTCAAAGAGAGTGAGATGCCAGCTCCTTTCATTCAGTCAGTAGCTTCAAACATTTCTGGTATATGAAAAACATGTTTTTCAATGGCAAAAATCAATGAATATTGTAAATGCACAAACAGTAATATCTCCACATTGCAAGGTGCAATTCTGAAATTTTTTGCTTTTTCCTGCTAATCCTAGCATGATAAAGAAGATTCAAAGAGAGTGAGATGCCAGCTCCTTTCATTCAGTCAGTAGCTTCAAACATTTCTGGTATATGAAAAACATGTTTTTCAATGGCAAAAATCAATGAATATTGTAAATGCACAAACAGTAATATCTCCACATTGCACGGTGCAATTCTGAAATTTTTAGCTTTTTCCTGTTAATCCTAGCATGATAAAGAAGATTCAAAGAGAATGAGATGCCAGCTCCTTTCATTCAGTCAGTAGCTTCAAACATTTCTGGTATATGAAAAACATGTTTTTCAATGGCAAAAATCAATGAATATTGTAAATGCACAAACAGTAATTTCTCCGCATTGCAAGGTGCAAGTCTGAAATTTTTTGCTTTTTCCTGCTCCTCTTAGCATGATAAAAAGATTCAAAGAGAGTGAGATGCCAGTTACTTTCATGCAGTCAGTAGCTTCAATCATTTCTGGACGTTTTTCAATGGTAAAAATCAATGAATATTGTAAATGCACAAACAGTAATTTCTCCACATTGCAAGGTGCAATTCTGAAATTTTTTGCTTTTTCCTGCTCCTCTTAGCATGATAAAGAAGATTCAAAGAGAGTGAGATGCCAGCTCCTTTCAGTCAGTAGCTTCAAACATTTCTGGTATATGAATAACATGATGTTTTTCAATGGCAAAAATCAATGAATATTGTAAATGCACAAACAGTAATTTCTCCGCATTGCAAGGTGCAATTCTGAAATTTTTTGCTTTTTCCTGCTCCTCTTAGCATGATAAAGAAGATTCAAAGAGAGTGAGATGTCAGCTCCTTTCATTCAGTCAGTAGCTTCAAACATTTCTGGTATATGAATAACATGATGTTTTTCAATGGCAAAAATCAATGAATATTGTAAATGCACAAACAGTAATTTCTCCGCATTGCAAGGTGCAATTCTGAAATTTTTTGCTTTTTCCTGCTCCTCTTAGCATGATAAAGAAGATTCAAAGAGAGTGAGATGCCAGCTCCTTTCATTCAGTCAGTAGCTTCAATCATTTCTGGATGTTTTTCAATGGCAAAAATCAATGAATATTGTAAATGCACAAACAGTAATTTCTCCGCATTGCAAGGTGCAATTCTGAAATTTTTTGCTTTTTCCTGCTCCTCTTAGCATGATAAAGAAGATTCAAAGAGAGTGAGATGCCAGCTCCTTTCATTCAGTCAGTAGCTTCAAACATTTCTGGTATATGAATAACATGATGTTTTTCAATGGCAAAAATCAATGAATATTGTAAATGCACAAACAGTAATTTCTCCGCATTGCAAGGTGCAAGTCTGAAATTTTTTTGCTTTTTCCTGCTCCTCTTAGCATGATAAAGAAGATTCAAAGAGAGTGAGATGCCAGCTACTTTCAGTCAGTAGCTTCAATCATTTCTGGACGTTTTTCAATGGTAAAAATCAATGAATATTGTAAATGCACAAACAGTAATTTCTCCACATTGCAAGGTGCAATTCTGAAATTTTTTGCTTTTTCCTGCTCCTCTTAGCATGATAAAGAAGATTCAAAGAGAGTGAGATGCCAGCTCCTTTCATTCAGTCAGTAGCTTCAAACATTTCTGGTATATGAATAACATGATGTTTTTCAATGGCAAAAATCAATGAATATTGTAAATGCACAAACAGTAATTTCTCCACATTGCAAGGTGCAATTCTGAAATTTTTTGCTTTTTCCTGCTCCTCTTAGCATGATAAAGAAGATTCAAAGAGAGTGAGATGCCAGCTCCTTTCATTCAGTCAGTAGCTTCAAACATTTCTGGTATATGAATAACATGATGTTTTTCAATGGCAAAAATCAATGAATATTGTAAATGCACAAACAGTAATTTCTCCGCATTGCAAGGTGCAATTCTGAAATTTTTTGCTTTTTCCTGCTCCTCTTAGCATGATAAAGAAGATTCAAAGAGAGTGAGATGCCAGCTCCTTTCATTCAGTCAGTAGCTTCAATCATTTCTGGACGTTTTTCAATGGCAAAAATCAATGAATATTGTAAATGCACAAACAGTAATTTCTCCGCATTGCAAGGTGCAATTCTGAAATTTTTTGCTTTTTCCTGCTCCTCTTAGCATGATAAAGAAGATTCAAAGAGAGTGAGATGTCAGCTCCTTTCATTCAGTCAGTAGCTTCAAACATTTCTGGTATATGAATAACATGATGTTTTTCAATGGCTAAAATCAATGAATATTGTAAATGCACAAACAGTAATTTCTCCGCATTGCAAGGTGCAATTCTGAAATTTTTTGCTTTTTCCTGCTCCTCTTAGCATGATAAAGAAGATTCAAAGAGAGTGAGATGCCAGCTCCTTTCATTCAGTCAGTAGCTTCAATCATTTCTGGACGTTTTTCAATGGCAAAAATCAATGAATATTGTAAATGCACAAACAGTAATTTCTCCGCATTGCAAGGTGCAATTCTGAAATTTTTTGCTTTTTCCTGCTCCTCTTAGCATGATAAAGAAGATTCAAAGAGAGTGAGATGCCAGCTCCTTTCATTCAGTCAGTAGCTTCAATCATTTCTGGACGTTTTTCAATGGCAAAAATCAATGAATATTGTAAATGCACAAACAGTAATTTCTCCGCATTGCAAGGTGCAATTCTGAAATTTTTTGCTTTTTCCTGCTCCTCTTAGCATGATAAAGAAGATTCAAAGAGAGTGAGATGCCAGCTCCTTTCATTCAGTCAGTAGCTTCAAACATTTCTGGAATATGAATAACATGATGTTTTTCAATGGCAAAAATCAATGAATATTGTAAATGCACAAACAGTAATTTCTCCGCATTGCAAGGTGCAAGTCTGAAATTTTTTGCTTTTTCCTGCTCCTCTTAGCATGATAAAGAAGATTCAAAGAGAGTGAGATGCCAGCTACTTTCATTCAGTCAGTAGCTTCAATCATTTCTGGACGTTTTTCAATGGTAAAAATCAATGAATATTGTAAATGCACAAACAGTAATTTCTCCACATTGCAATGTGCAATTCTAAAATTTTTTGCTTTTTCCTGCTCCTCTTAGCATGATAAAGAAGATTCAAAGAGAGTGAGATGCCAGCTCCTTTCATTCAGTCAGTAGCTTCAAACATTTCTGGTATATGAATAACATGATGTTTTTCAATGGCAAAAATCAATGAATATTGTAAATGCACAAACAGTAATTTCTCCGCATTGCAAGGTGCAATTCTGAAATTTTTTGCTTTTTCCTGCTCCTCTTAGCATGATAAAGAAGATTCAAAGAGAGTGAGATGCCAACTCCTTTCATTCAGTCAGTAGCTTCAAACATTTCTGGTATATGAATAACATGATGTTTTTCAATGGCAAAAATCAATGAATATTGTAAATGCACAAACAGTAATTTCTCCGCATTGCAAGGTGCAATTCTGAAATTTTTTGCTTTTTCCTGCTCCTCTTAGCATGATAGAGAAGATTCAAAGAGAGTGAGGTGCCAGCTCCTTTCATTCAGTCAGTAGCTTCAAACATTTCTGGTATATGAATAACATGTTTTTCAATGGCAAAAATCAATGAATATTGTAAATGCACAAACAGTAATTTCTCCGCATTGCAAGGTGCAATTCTGAAATTTTTTGCTTTTTCCTGCTCCTCTTAGCATGATAAAGAAGATTCAAAGAGAGTGAGATGCCAGCTCCTTTCATTCAATCAGTAGCTTCAATCATTTCTGGACGTTTTTCAATGGCAAAAATCAATGAATATTGTAAATGCACAAACAGTAATTTCTCCGCATTGCAAGGTGCAAGTCTGAAATTTTTTGCTTTTTCCTGCTCCTCTTAGCATGATAAAGAAGATTCAAAGAGAGTGAGATGCCAGCTCCTTTCATTCAGTCAGTAGCTTCAAACATTTCTGGTATATGAATAACATGATGTTTTTCAATGGCAAAAATCAATGAATATTGTAAATGCACAAACAGTAATTTCTCCGCATTGCAAGGTGCAAGTCTGAAATTTTTTGCTTTTTCCTGCTCCTCTTAGCATGATAAAGAAGATTCAAAGAGAGTGAGATGCCAGCTACTTTCATTCAGTCAGTAGCTTCAATCATTTCTGGACGTTTTTCAATGGTAAAAATCAATGAATATTGTAAATGCACAAACAGTAATTTCTCCACATTGCAAGGTGCAATTCTGAAATTTTTTGCTTTTTCCTGCTCCTCTTAGCATGATAAAGAAGATTCAAAGAGAGTGAGATGCCAGCTCCTTTCATTCAGTCAGTAGCTTCAAACATTTCTGGTATATGAATAACATGATGTTTTTCAATGGCAAAAATCAATGAATATTGTAAATGCACAAACAGTAATTTCTCCGCATTGCAAGGTGCAATTCTGAAATTTTTTGCTTTTTCCTGCTCCTCTTAGCATGATAAAGAAGATTCAAATAGAGTGAGATGCCAGCTCCTTTCATTCAGTCAGTAGCTTCAATCATTTCTGGATGTTTTTCAATGGCAAAAATCAATGAATATTGTAAATGCACAAACAGTAATTTCTCCGCATTGCAAGGTGCAATTCTGAAATTTTTTGCTTTTTCCTGCTCCTCTTAGCATGATAAAGAAGATTCAAAGAGAGTGAGATGTCAGCTCCTTTCATTCAGTCAGTAGCTTCAAACATTTCTGGTATATGAATAACATGATGTTTTTCAATGGCAAAAATCAATGAATATTGTAAATGCACAAACAGTAATTTCTCCGCATTGCAAGGTGCAATTCTGAAATTTTTTGCTTTTTCCTGCTCCTCTTAGCATGATAAAGAAGATTCAAAGAGAGTGAGATGCCAGCTCCTTTCATTCAGTCAGTAGCTTCAATCATTTCTGGACGTTTTTCAATGGCAAAAATCAATGAATATTGTAAATGCACAAACAGTAATTTCTCCGCATTGCAAGGTGCAATTCTGAAATTTTTTGCTTTTTCCTGCTCCTCTTAGCATGATAAAGAAGATTCAAAGAGAGTGAGATGCCAGCTCCTTTCATTCAGTCAGTAGCTTCAAACATTTCTGGTATATGAATAACATGATGTTTTTCAATGGCAAAAATCAATGAATATTGTAAATGCACAAACAGTAATTTCTCCGCATTGCAAGGTGCAAGTCTGAAATTTTTTGCTTTTTCCTGCTCCTCTTAGCATGATAAAGAAGATTCAAAGAGAGTGAGATGCCAGCTCCTTTCATTCAGTCAGTAGCTTCAATCATTTCTGGACGTTTTTCAATGGCAAAAATCAATGAATATTGTAAATGCACAAACAGTAATTTCTCCGCATTGCAAGGTGCAATTCTGAAATTTTTTGCTTTTTCCTGCTCCTCTTAGCATGATAAAGAAGATTCAAAGAGAGTGAGATGCCAGCTCCTTTCATTCAGTCAGTAGCTTCAAACATTTCTGGTATATGAAAAACATGTTTTTCAATGGCAAAAATCAATGAATATTGTAAATGCACAAACAGTAATATCTCCACATTGCACGGTGCAATTCTGAAATTTTTAGCTTTTTCCTGTTAATCCTAGCATGATAAAGAAGATTCAAAGAGAGTGAGATGCCAGCTCCTTTCATTCAGTCAGTAGCTTCAAACATTTCTGGTATATGAAAAACATGTTTTTCAATGGCAAAAATCAATGAATATTGTAAATGCACAAACAGTAATATCTCCACATTGCAAGGTGCAATTCTGAAATTTTTTGCTTTTTCCTGCTAATCCTAGCATGATAAAGAAGATTCAAAGAGAGTGAGATGCCAGCTCCTTTCATTCAGTCAGTAGCTTCAAACATTTCTGGTATATGAAAAACATGTTTTTCAATGGCAAAAATCAATGAATATTGTAAATGCACAAACAGTAATATCTCCACATTGCACGGTGCAATTCTGAAATTTTTAGCTTTTTCCTGTTAATCCTAGCATGATAAAGAAGATTCAAAGAGAGCGAGATGCCAGCTCCTTTCATTCAGTCAGTAGCTTCAAACATTTCTGGTATATGAAAAACGTTTTTCAATGGCAAAAATCAATGAATATTGTAAATGCACAAACAGTAATATCTCCACATTGCAAGGTGCAATTCTGAAATTTTTTGCTTTTTCCTGCTAATCCTAGCATGATAAAGAAGATTCAAAGAGAGTGAGATGCCAGCTCCTTTCATTCAGTCAGTAGCTTCAAACATTTCTGGTATATGAAAAACATGTTTTTCAATGGCAAAAATCAATGAATATTGTAAATGCACAAACAGTAATATCTCCACATTGCACGGTGCAATTCTGAAATTTTTTGCTTTTTCCTGTTAATCCTAGCATGATAAAGATTCAAAGAGAGTGAGATGCCAGCTCCTTTCATTCAGTCAGTAGCTTCAAACATTTCTGGTATATGAAAAACATGTTTTTCAATGGCAAAAATCAATGAATATTGTAAATGCACAAACAGTAATATCTCCACATTGCAAGGTGCAATTCTGAAATTTTTTGCTTTTTCCTGCTAATCCTAGCATGATAAAGAAGATTCAAAGAGAGTGAGATGCCAGCTCCTTTCATTCAGTCAGTAGCTTCAAACATTTCTGGTATATGAAAAACATGTTTTTCAATGGCAAAAATCAATGAATATTGTAAATGCACAAACAGTAATATCTCCACATTGCAAGGTGCAATTCTGAAATTTTTTGCTTTTTCCTGCTAATCCTAGCATGATAAAGAAGATTCAAAGAGAGTGAGATGCCAGCTCCTTTCATTCAGTCAGTAGCTTCAAACATTTCTGGTATATGAAAAACATGTTTTTCAATGGCAAAAATCAATGAATATTGTAAATGCACAAACAGTAATATCTCCACATTGCACGGTGCAATTCTGAAATTTTTAGCTTTTTCCTGTTAATCCTAGCATGATAAAGAAGATTCAAAGAGAGTGAGATGCCAGCTCCTTTCATTCAGTCAGTAGCTTCAAACATTTCTGGTATATGAAAAACATGTTTTTCAATGGCAAAAATCAATGAATATTGTAAATGCACAAACAGTAATATCTCCACATTGCACGGTGCAATTCTGAAATTTTTAGCTTTTTCCTGTTAATCCTAGCATGATAAAGAAGATTCAAAGAGAGTGAGATGCCAGCTCCTTTCATTCAGTCAGTAGCTTCAAACATTTCTGGTATATGAAAAACATGTTTTTCAAAGGCAAAAATCAATGAATATTGTAAATGCACAAACAGTAATATCTCCACATTGCAAGGTGCAATTCTGAAATTTTTTGCTTTTTCCTGTTAATCCTAGCATGATAAAGAAGATTCAAAGAGAGTGAGATGCCAGCTACTTTCATTCAGTCAGTAGCTTCAAACATTTCTGGTATATGAAAAACATGTTTTTCAATGGCAAAAATCAATGAATATTGTAAATGCACAAACAGTAATATCTCCACATTGCAAGGTGCAATTCTGAAAATTTTTGCTTTTTCCTGCTAATCCTAGCATGATAAAGAAGATTCAAAGAGAGTGAGATGCCAGCTCCTTTCATTCAGTCAGTAGCTTCAAACATTTCTGGTATATGAAAAACATGTTTTTCAATGGCAAAAATCAATGAATATTGTAAATGCACAAACAGTAATATCTCCACATTGCACGGTGCAATTCTGAAATTTTTAGCTTTTTCCTGTTAATCCTAGCATGATAAAGAAGATTCAAAGAGAGTGAGATGCCAGCTCCTTTCATTCAGTCAGTAGCTTCAAACATTTCTGGTATATGAAAAACATGTTTTTCAATGGCAAAAATCAATGAATATTGTAAATGCACAAACAGTAATATCTCCACATTGCAAGGTGCAATTCTGAAATTTTTTGCTTTTTCCTGTTAATCCTAGCATGATAAAGAAGATTCAAAGAGAGTGAGATGCCAGCTCCTTTCATTCAGTCAGTAGCTTCAAACATTTCTGGTATATGAAAAACATGTTTTTCAATGGCAAAAATCAATGAATATTGTAAATGCACAAACAGTAATTTCTCCGCATTGCAAGGTGCAAGTCTGAAATTTTTTGCTTTTTCCTGCTCCTCTTAGCATGATAAAGAAGATTCAAAGAGAGTGAGATGCCAGCTCCTTTCATTCAGTCAGTAGCTTCAATCATTTCTGGACGTTTTTCAATGGCAAAAATCAATGAATATTGTAAATGCACAAACAGTAATTTCTCCGCATTGCAAGGTGCAATTCTGAAATTTTTTGCTTTTTCCTGCTCCTCTTAGCATGATAAAGAAGATTCAAAGAGAGTGAGATGCCAGCTCCTTTCATTCAGTCAGTAGCTTCAAACATTTCTGGTATATGAATAACATGATGTTTTTCAATGGCAAAAATCAATGAATATTGTAAATGCACAAACAGTAATTTCTCCGCATTGCAAGGTGCAAGTCTGAAATTTTTTGCTTTTTCCTGCTCCTCTTAGCATGATAAAGAAGATTCAAAGAGAGTGAGATGCCAGTTACTTTCATGCAGTCAGTAGCTTCAATCATTTCTGGACGTTTTTCAATGGTAAAAATCAATGAATATTGTAAATGCACAAACAGTAATTTCTCCACATTGCAAGGTGCAATTCTGAAATTTTTTGCTTTTTCCTGCTCCTCTTAGCATGATAAAGAAGATTCAAAGAGAGTGAGATGCCAGCTCCTTTCAGTCAGTAGCTTCAAACATTTCTGGTATATGAATAACATGATGTTTTTCAATGGCAAAAATCAATGAATATTGTAAATGCACAAACAGTAATTTCTCCGCATTGCAAGGTGCAATTCTGAAATTTTTTGCTTTTTCCTGCTCCTCTTAGCATGATAAAGAAGATTCAAAGAGAGTGAGATGCCAGCTCCTTTCATTCAGTCAGTAGCTTCAAACATTTCTGGTATATGAATAACATGATGTTTTTCAATGGCAAAAATCAATGAATATTGTAAATGCACAAACAGTAATTTCTCCGCATTGCAAGGTGCAATTCTGAAATTTTTTGCTTTTTCCTGCTCCTCTTAGCATGATAAAGAAGATTCAAAAAGAGTGAGATGCCAGCTCCTTTCATTCAGTCAGTAGCTTCAATCATTTCTGGATGTTTTTCAATGGCAAAAATCAATGAATATTGTAAATGCACAAACAGTAATTTCTCCGCATTGCAAGGTGCAATTCTGAAATTTTTTGCTTTTTCCTGCTCCTCTTAGCATGATAAAGAAGATTCAAAGAGAGTGAGATGTCAGCTCCTTTCATTCAGTCAGTAGCTTCAAACATTTCTGGTATATGAATAACATGATGTTTTTCAATGGCAAAAATCAATGAATATTGTAAATGCACAAACAGTAATTTCTCCGCATTGCAAGGTGCAATTCTGAAATTTTTTGCTTTTTCCTGCTCCTCTTAGCATGATAAAGAAGATTCAAAGAGAGTGAGATGCCAGCTCCTTTCATTCAGTCAGTAGCTTCAATCATTTCTGGATGTTTTTCAATGGCAAAAATCAATGAATATTGTAAATGCACAAACAGTAATTTCTCCGCATTGCAAGGTGCAATTCTGAAATTTTTTGCTTTTTCCTGCTCCTCTTAGCATGATAAAGAAGATTCAAAGAGAGTGAGATGCCAGCTCCTTTCATTCAGTCAGTAGCTTCAAACATTTCTGGTATATGAATAACATGATGTTTTTCAATGGCAAAAATCAATGAATATTGTAAATGCACAAACAGTAATTTCTCCGCATTGCAAGGTGCAAGTCTGAAATTTTTTTGCTTTTTCCTGCTCCTCTTAGCATGATAAAGAAGATTCAAAGAGAGTGAGATGCCAGCTACTTTCAGTCAGTAGCTTCAATCATTTCTGGACGTTTTTCAATGGTAAAAATCAATGAATATTGTAAATGCACAAACAGTAATTTCTCCACATTGCAAGGTGCAATTCTGAAATTTTTTGCTTTTTCCTGCTCCTCTTAGCATGATAAAGAAGATTCAAAGAGAGTGAGATGCCAGCTCCTTTCATTCAGTCAGTAGCTTCAAACATTTCTGGTATATGAATAACATGATGTTTTTCAATGGCAAAAATCAATGAATATTGTAAATGCACAAACAGTAATTTCTCCACATTGCAAGGTGCAATTCTGAAATTTTTTGCTTTTTCCTGCTCCTCTTAGCATGATAAAGAAGATTCAAAGAGAGTGAGATGCCAGCTCCTTTCATTCAGTCAGTAGCTTCAAACATTTCTGGTATATGAATAACATGATGTTTTTCAATGGCAAAAATCAATGAATATTGTAAATGCACAAACAGTAATTTCTCCGCATTGCAAGGTGCAATTCTGAAATTTTTTGCTTTTTCCTGCTCCTCTTAGCATGATAAAGAAGATTCAAAGAGAGTGAGATGCCAGCTCCTTTCATTCAGTCAGTAGCTTCAATCATTTCTGGACGTTTTTCAATGGCAAAAATCAATGAATATTGTAAATGCACAAACAGTAATTTCTCCGCATTGCAAGGTGCAATTCTGAAATTTTTTGCTTTTTCCTGCTCCTCTTAGCATGATAAAGAAGATTCAAAGAGAGTGAGATGTCAGCTCCTTTCATTCAGTCAGTACCTTCAAACATTTCTGGTATATGAATAACATGATGTTTTTCAATGGCTAAAATCAATGAATATTGTAAATGCACAAACAGTAATTTCTCCGCATTGCAAGGTGCAATTCTGAAATTTTTTGCTTTTTCCTGCTCCTCTTAGCATGATAAAGAAGATTCAAAGAGAGTGAGATGCCAGCTCCTTTCATTCAGTCAGTAGCTTCAATCATTTCTGGACGTTTTTCAATGGCAAAAATCAATGAATATTGTAAATGCACAAACAGTAATTTCTCCGCATTGCAAGGTGCAATTCTGAAATTTTTTGCTTTTTCCTGCTCCTCTTAGCATGATAAAGAAGATTCAAAGAGAGTGAGATGCCAGCTCCTTTCATTC
This sequence comes from Phyllobates terribilis, assembly GCF_046119375.1. NCBI lineage: Eukaryota > Metazoa > Chordata > Amphibia > Anura > Dendrobatidae > Phyllobates > Phyllobates terribilis. The sequence continues at coordinate 145,938 of NW_027364582.1, forward strand.
AGTCAGTAGCTTCAATCATTTCTGGACGTTTTTCAATGGCAAAAATCAATGAATATTGTAAATGCACAAACAGTAATTTCTCCGCATTGCAAGGTGCAATTCTGAAATTTTTTGCTTTTTCCTGCTCCTCTTAGCATGATAAAGAAGATTCAAAGAGAGTGAGATGCCAGCTCCTTTCATTCAGTCAGTAGCTTCAAACATTTCTGGAATATGAATAACATGATGTTTTTCAATGGCAAAAATCAATGAATATTGTAAATGCACAAACAGTAATTTCTCCGCATTGCAAGGTGCAAGTCTGAAATTTTTTGCTTTTTCCTGCTCCTCTTAGCATGATAAAGAAGATTCAAAGAGAGTGAGATGCCAGCTACTTTCATTCAGTCAGTAGCTTCAATCATTTCTGGACGTTTTTCAATGGTAAAAATCAATGAATATTGTAAATGCACAAACAGTAATTTCTCCACATTGCAATGTGCAATTCTAAAATTTTTTGCTTTTTCCTGCTCCTCTTAGCATGATAAAGAAGATTCAAAGAGAGTGAGATGCCAGCTCCTTTCATTCAGTCAGTAGCTTCAAACATTTCTGGTATATGAATAACATGATGTTTTTCAATGGCAAAAATCAATGAATATTGTAAATGCACAAACAGTAATTTCTCCGCATTGCAAGGTGCAATTCTGAAATTTTTTGCTTTTTCCTGCTCCTCTTAGCATGATAAAGAAGATTCAAAGAGAGTGAGATGCCAACTCCTTTCATTCAGTCAGTAGCTTCAAACATTTCTGGTATATGAATAACATGATGTTTTTCAATGGCAAAAATCAATGAATATTGTAAATGCACAAACAGTAATTTCTCCGCATTGCAAGGTGCAATTCTGAAATTTTTTGCTTTTTCCTGCTCCTCTTAGCATGATAGAGAAGATTCAAAGAGAGTGAGGTGCCAGCTCCTTTCATTCAGTCAGTAGCTTCAAACATTTCTGGTATATGAATAACATGTTTTTCAATGGCAAAAATCAATGAATATTGTAAATGCACAAACAGTAATTTCTCCGCATTGCAAGGTGCAATTCTGAAATTTTTTGCTTTTTCCTGCTCCTCTTAGCATGATAAAGAAGATTCAAAGAGAGTGAGATGCCAGCTCCTTTCATTCAATCAGTAGCTTCAATCATTTCTGGACGTTTTTCAATGGCAAAAATCAATGAATATTGTAAATGCACAAACAGTAATTTCTCCGCATTGCAAGGTGCAAGTCTGAAATTTTTTGCTTTTTCCTGCTCCTCTTAGCATGATAAAGAAGATTCAAAGAGAGTGAGATGCCAGCTCCTTTCATTCAGTCAGTAGCTTCAAACATTTCTGGTATATGAATAACATGATGTTTTTCAATGGCAAAAATCAATGAATATTGTAAATGCACAAACAGTAATTTCTCCGCATTGCAAGGTGCAAGTCTGAAATTTTTTGCTTTTTCCTGCTCCTCTTAGCATGATAAAGAAGATTCAAAGAGAGTGAGATGCCAGCTACTTTCATTCAGTCAGTAGCTTCAATCATTTCTGGACGTTTTTCAATGGTAAAAATCAATGAATATTGTAAATGCACAAACAGTAATTTCTCCACATTGCAAGGTGCAATTCTGAAATTTTTTGCTTTTTCCTGCTCCTCTTAGCATGATAAAGAAGATTCAAAGAGAGTGAGATGCCAGCTCCTTTCATTCAGTCAGTAGCTTCAAACATTTCTGGTATATGAATAACATGATGTTTTTCAATGGCAAAAATCAATGAATATTGTAAATGCACAAACAGTAATTTCTCCACATTGCAAGGTGCAATTCTGAAATTTTTTGCTTTTTCCTGCTCCTCTTAGCATGATAAAGAAGATTCAAAGAGAGTGAGATGCCAGCTCCTTTCATTCAGTCAGTAGCTTCAAACATTTCTGGTATATGAATAACATGATGTTTTTCAATGGCAAAAATCAATGAATATTGTAAATGCACAAACAGTAATTTCTCCGCATTGCAAGGTGCAATTCTGAAATTTTTTGCTTTTTCCTGCTCCTCTTAGCATGATAAAGAAGATTCAAATAGAGTGAGATGCCAGCTCCTTTCATTCAGTCAGTAGCTTCAATCATTTCTGGATGTTTTTCAATGGCAAAAATCAATGAATATTGTAAATGCACAAACAGTAATTTCTCCGCATTGCAAGGTGCAATTCTGAAATTTTTTGCTTTTTCCTGCTCCTCTTAGCATGATAAAGAAGATTCAAAGAGAGTGAGATGTCAGCTCCTTTCATTCAGTCAGTTGCTTCAAACATTTCTGGTATATGAATAACATGATGTTTTTCAATGGCAAAAATCAATGAATATTGTAAATGCACAAACAGTAATTTCTCCGCATTGCAAGGTGCAATTCTGAAATTTTTTGCTTTTTCCTGCTCCTCTTAGCATGATAAAGAAGATTCAAAGAGAGTGAGATGCCAGCTCCTTTCATTCAGTCAGTAGCTTCAATCATTTCTGGACGTTTTTCAATGGCAAAAATCAATGAATATTGTAAATGCACAAACAGTAATTTCTCCGCATTGCAAGGTGCAATTCTGAAATTTTTTGCTTTTTCCTGCTCCTCTTAGCATGATAAAGAAGATTCAAAGAGAGTGAGATGCCAGCTCCTTTCATTCAGTCAGTAGCTTCAAACATTTCTGGTATATGAATAACATGATGTTTTTCAATGGCAAAAATCAATGAATATTGTAAATGCACAAACAGTAATTTCTCCGCATTGCAAGGTGCAAGTCTGAAATTTTTTGCTTTTTCCTGCTCCTCTTAGCATGATAAAGAAGATTCAAAGAGAGTGAGATGCCAGCTCCTTTCATTCAGTCAGTAGCTTCAATCATTTCTGGACGTTTTTCAATGGCAAAAATCAATGAATATTGTAAATGCACAAACAGTAATTTCTCCGCATTGCAAGGTGCAATTCTGAAATTTTTTGCTTTTTCCTGCTCCTCTTAGCATGATAAAGATTCAAAGAGAGTGAGATGCCAGCTCCTTTCATTCAGTCAGTAGCTTCAAACATTTCTGGTATATGAAAAACATGTTTTTCAATGGCAAAAATCAATGAATATTGTAAATGCACAAACAGTAATATCTCCACATTGCACGGTGCAATTCTGAAATTTTTAGCTTTTTCCTGTTAATCCTAGCATGATAAAGAAGATTCAAAGAGAGTGAGATGCCAGCTCCTTTCATTCAGTCAGTAGCTTCAAACATTTCTGGTATATGAAAAACATGTTTTTCAATGGCAAAAATCAATGAATATTGTAAATGCACAAACAGTAATATCTCCACATTGCAAGGTGCAATTCTGAAATTTTTTGCTTTTTCCTGCTAATCCTAGCATGATAAAGAAGATTCAAAGAGAGTGAGATGCCAGCTCCTTTCATTCAGTCAGTAGCTTCAAACATTTCTGGTATATGAAAAACATGTTTTTCAATGGCAAAAATCAATGAATATTGTAAATGCACAAACAGTAATATCTCCACATTGCACGGTGCAATTCTGAAATTTTTAGCTTTTTCCTGTTAATCCTAGCATGATAAAGAAGATTCAAAGAGAGTGAGATGCCAGCTCCTTTCATTCAGTCAGTAGCTTCAAACATTTCTGGTATATGAAAAACGTTTTTCAATGGCAAAAATCAATGAATATTGTAAATGCACAAACAGTAATATCTCCACATTGCAAGGTGCAATTCTGAAATTTTTTGCTTTTTCCTGCTAATCCTAGCATGATAAAGAAGATTCAAAGAGAGTGAGATGCCAGCTCCTTTCATTCAGTCAGTAGCTTCAAACATTTCTGGTATATGAAAAACATGTTTTTCAATGGCAAAAATCAATGAATATTGTAAATGCACAAACAGTAATATCTCCACATTGCACGGTGCAATTCTGAAATTTTTTGCTTTTTCCTGTTAATCCTAGCATGATAAAGATTCAAAGAGAGTGAGATGCCAGCTCCTTTCATTCAGTCAGTAGCTTCAAACATTTCTGGTATATGAAAAACATGTTTTTCAATGGCAAAAATCAATGAATATTGTAAATGCACAAACAGTAATATCTCCACATTGCACGGTGCAATTCTGAAATTTTTAGCTTTTTCCTGTTAATCCTAGCATGATAAAGAAGATTCAAAGAGAGTGAGATGCCAGCTCCTTTCATTCAGTCAGTAGCTTCAAACATTTCTGGTATATGAAAAACATGTTTTTCAATGGCAAAAATCAATGAATATTGTAAATGCACAAACAGTAATATCTCCACATTGCAAGGTGCAATTCTGAAATTTTTTGCTTTTTCCTGCTAATCCTAGCATGATAAAGAAGATTCAAAGAGAGTGAGATGCCAGCTCCTTTCATTCAGTCAGTAGCTTCAAACATTTCTGGTATATGAAAAACATGTTTTTCAATGGCAAAAATCAATGAATATTGTAAATGCACAAACAGTAATATCTCCACATTGCACGGTGCAATTCTGAAATTTTTAGCTTTTTCCTGTTAATCCTAGCATGATAAAGAAGATTCAAAGAGAGTGAGATGCCAGCTCCTTTCATTCAGTCAGTAGCTTCAAACATTTCTGGTATATGAAAAACATGTTTTTCAATGGCAAAAATCAATGAATATTGTAAATGCACAAACAGTAATATCTCCACATTGCACGGTGCAATTCTGAAATTTTTAGCTTTTTCCTGTTAATCCTAGCATGATAAAGAAGATTCAAAGAGAGTGAGATGCCAGCTCCTTTCATTCAGTCAGTAGCTTCAAACATTTCTGGTATATGAAAAACATGTTTTTCAATGGCAAAAATCAATGAATATTGTAAATGCACAAACAGTAATATCTCCACATTGCAAGGTGCAATTCTGAAATTTTTTGCTTTTTCCTGTTAATCCTAGCATGATAAAGAAGATTCAAAGAGAGTGAGATGCCAGCTACTTTCATTCAGTCAGTAGCTTCAAACATTTCTGGTATATGAAAAACATGTTTTTCAATGGCAAAAATCAATGAATATTGTAAATGCACAAACAGTAATATCTCCACATTGCAAGGTGCAATTCTGAAAATTTTTGCTTTTTCCTGCTAATCCTAGCATGATAAAGAAGATTCAAAGAGAGTGAGATGCCAGCTCCTTTCATTCAGTCAGTAGCTTCAAACATTTCTGGTATATGAAAAACATGTTTTTCAATGGCAAAAATCAATGAATATTGTAAATGCACAAACAGTAATATCTCCACATTGCACGGTGCAATTCTGAAATTTTTAGCTTTTTCCTGTTAATCCTAGCATGATAAAGAAGATTCAAAGAGAGTGAGATGCCAGCTCCTTTCATTCAGTCAGTAGCTTCAAACATTTCTGGTATATGAAAAACATGTTTTTCAATGGCAAAAATCAATGAATATTGTAAATGCACAAACAGTAATATCTCCACATTGCAAGGTGCAATTCTGAAATTTTTTGCTTTTTCCTGTTAATCCTAGCATGATAAAGAAGATTCAAAGAGAGTGAGATGCCAGCTCCTTTCATTCAGTCAGTAGCTTCAAACATTTCTGGTATATGAAAAACATGTTTTTCAATGGCAAAAATCAATGAATATTGTAAATGCACAAACAGTAATTTCTCCGCATTGCAAGGTGCAAGTCTGAAATTTTTTGCTTTTTCCTGCTCCTCTTAGCATGATAAAGAAGATTCAAAGAGAGTGAGATGCCAGCTCCTTTCATTCAGTCAGTAGCTTCAATCATTTCTGGACGTTTTTCAATGGCAAAAATCAATGAATATTGTAAATGCACAAACAGTAATTTCTCCGCATTGCAAGGTGCAATTCTGAAATTTTTTGCTTTTTCCTGCTCCTCTTAGCATGATAAAGAAGATTCAAAGAGAGTGAGATGCCAGCTCCTTTCATTCAGTCAGTAGCTTCAAACATTTCTGGTATATGAATAACATGATGTTTTTCAATGGCAAAAATCAATGAATATTGTAAATGCACAAACAGTAATTTCTCCGCATTGCAAGGTGCAAGTCTGAAATTTTTTGCTTTTTCCTGCTCCTCTTAGCATGATAAAGAAGATTCAAAGAGAGTGAGATGCCAGTTACTTTCATGCAGTCAGTAGCTTCAATCATTTCTGGACGTTTTTCAATGGTAAAAATCAATGAATATTGTAAATGCACAAACAGTAATTTCTCCACATTGCAAGGTGCAATTCTGAAATTTTTTGCTTTTTCCTGCTCCTCTTAGCATGATAAAGAAGATTCAAAGAGAGTGAGATGCCAGCTCCTTTCAGTCAGTAGCTTCAAACATTTCTGGTATATGAATAACATGATGTTTTTCAATGGCAAAAATCAATGAATATTGTAAATGCACAAACAGTAATTTCTCCGCATTGCAAGGTGCAATTCTGAAATTTTTTGCTTTTTCCTGCTCCTCTTAGCATGATAAAGAAGATTCAAAGAGAGTGAGATGCCAGCTCCTTTCATTCAGTCAGTAGCTTCAAACATTTCTGGTATATGAATAACATGATGTTTTTCAATGGCAAAAATCAATGAATATTGTAAATGCACAAACAGTAATTTCTCCGCATTGCAAGGTGCAATTCTGAAATTTTTTGCTTTTTCCTGCTCCTCTTAGCATGATAAAGAAGATTCAAAAAGAGTGAGATGCCAGCTCCTTTCATTCAGTCAGTAGCTTCAATCATTTCTGGATGTTTTTCAATGGCAAAAATCAATGAATATTGTAAATGCACAAACAGTAATTTCTCCGCATTGCAAGGTGCAAGTCTGAAATTTTTTGCTTTTTCCTGCTCCTCTTAGCATGATAAAGAAGATTCAAAGAGAGTGAGATGCCAGCTACTTTCATTCAGTCAGTAGCTTCAATCATTTCTGGACGTTTTTCAATGGTAAAAATCAATGAATATTGTAAATGCACAAACAGTAATTTCTCCACATTGCAATGTGCAATTCTAAAATTTTTTGCTTTTTCCTGCTCCTCTTAGCATGATAAAGAAGATTCAAAGAGAGTGAGATGCCAGCTCCTTTCATTCAGTCAGTAGCTTCAAACATTTCTGGTATATGAATAACATGATGTTTTTCAATGGCAAAAATCAATGAATATTGTAAATGCACAAACAGTAATTTCTCCGCATTGCAAGGTGCAATTCTGAAATTTTTTGCTTTTTCCTGCTCCTCTTAGCATGATAAAGAAGATTCAAAGAGAGTGAGATGCCAACTCCTTTCATTCAGTCAGTAGCTTCAAACATTTCTGGTATATGAATAACATGATGTTTTTCAATGGCAAAAATCAATGAATATTGTAAATGCACAAACAGTAATTTCTCCGCATTGCAAGGTGCAATTCTGAAATTTTTTGCTTTTTCCTGCTCCTCTTAGCATGATAGAGAAGATTCAAAGAGAGTGAGGTGCCAGCTCCTTTCATTCAGTCAGTAGCTTCAAACATTTCTGGTATATGAATAACATGTTTTTCAATGGCAAAAATCAATGAATATTGTAAATGCACAAACAGTAATTTCTCCGCATTGCAAGGTGCAATTCTGAAATTTTTTGCTTTTTCCTGCTCCTCTTAGCATGATAAAGAAGATTCAAAGAGAGTGAGATGCCAGCTCCTTTCATTCAATCAGTAGCTTCAATCATTTCTGGACGTTTTTCAATGGCAAAAATCAATGAATATTGTAAATGCACAAACAGTAATTTCTCCGCATTGCAAGGTGCAAGTCTGAAATTTTTTGCTTTTTCCTGCTCCTCTTAGCATGATAAAGAAGATTCAAAGAGAGTGAGATGCCAGCTCCTTTCATTCAGTCAGTAGCTTCAAACATTTCTGGTATATGAATAACATGATGTTTTTCAATGGCAAAAATCAATGAATATTGTAAATGCACAAACAGTAATTTCTCCGCATTGCAAGGTGCAAGTCTGAAATTTTTTGCTTTTTCCTGCTCCTCTTAGCATGATAAAGAAGATTCAAAGAGAGTGAGATGCCAGCTCCTTTCATTCAGTCAGTAGCTTCAAACATTTCTGGTATATGAATAACATGATGTTTTTCAATGGCAAAAATCAATGAATATTGTAAATGCACAAACAGTAATTTCTCCGCATTGCAAGGTGCAAGTCTGAAATTTTTTGCTTTTTCCTGCTCCTCTTAGCATGATAAAGAAGATTCAAAGAGAGTGAGATGCCAGTTACTTTCATGCAGTCAGTAGCTTCAATCATTTCTGGACGTTTTTCAATGGTAAAAATCAATGAATATTGTAAATGCACAAACAGTAATTTCTCCACATTGCAAGGTGCAATTCTGAAATTTTTTGCTTTTTCCTGCTCCTCTTAGCATGATAAAGAAGATTCAAAGAGAGTGAGATGCCAGCTCCTTTCAGTCAGTAGCTTCAAACATTTCTGGTATATGAATAACATGATGTTTTTCAATGGCAAAAATCAATGAATATTGTAAATGCACAAACAGTAATTTCTCCGCATTGCAAGGTGCAATTCTGAAATTTTTTGCTTTTTCCTGCTCCTCTTAGCATGATAAAGAAGATTCAAAGAGAGTGAGATGCCAGCTCCTTTCATTCAGTCAGTAGCTTCAAACATTTCTGGTATATGAATAACATGATGTTTTTCAATGGCAAAAATCAATGAATATTGTAAATGCACAAACAGTAATTTCTCCGCATTGCAAGGTGCAATTCTGAAATTTTTTGCTTTTTCCTGCTCCTCTTAGCATGATAAAGAAGATTCAAAAAGAGTGAGATGCCAGCTCCTTTCATTCAGTCAGTAGCTTCAATCATTTCTGGATGTTTTTCAATGGCAAAAATCAATGAATATTGTAAATGCACAAACAGTAATTTCTCCGCATTGCAAGGTGCAAGTCTGAAATTTTTTGCTTTTTCCTGCTCCTCTTAGCATGATAAAGAAGATTCAAAGAGAGTGAGATGCCAGCTACTTTCATTCAGTCAGTAGCTTCAATCATTTCTGGACGTTTTTCAATGGTAAAAATCAATGAATATTGTAAATGCACAAACAGTAATTTCTCCACATTGCAATGTGCAATTCTAAAATTTTTTGCTTTTTCCTGCTCCTCTTAGCATGATAAAGAAGATTCAAAGAGAGTGAGATGCCAGCTCCTTTCATTCAGTCAGTAGCTTCAAACATTTCTGGTATATGAATAACATGATGTTTTTCAATGGCAAAAATCAATGAATATTGTAAATGCACAAACAGTAATTTCTCCGCATTGCAAGGTGCAATTCTGAAATTTTTTGCTTTTTCCTGCTCCTCTTAGCATGATAAAGAAGATTCAAAGAGAGTGAGATGCCAACTCCTTTCATTCAGTCAGTAGCTTCAAACATTTCTGGTATATGAATAACATGATGTTTTTCAATGGCAAAAATCAATGAATATTGTAAATGCACAAACAGTAATTTCTCCGCATTGCAAGGTGCAATTCTGAAATTTTTTGCTTTTTCCTGCTCCTCTTAGCATGATAGAGAAGATTCAAAGAGAGTGAGGTGCCAGCTCCTTTCATTCAGTCAGTAGCTTCAAACATTTCTGGTATATGAATAACATGTTTTTCAATGGCAAAAATCAATGAATATTGTAAATGCACAAACAGTAATTTCTCCGCATTGCAAGGTGCAATTCTGAAATTTTTTGCTTTTTCCTGCTCCTCTTAGCATGATAAAGAAGATTCAAAGAGAGTGAGATGCCAGCTCCTTTCATTCAATCAGTAGCTTCAATCATTTCTGGACGTTTTTCAATGGCAAAAATCAATGAATATTGTAAATGCACAAACAGTAATTTCTCCGCATTGCAAGGTGCAAGTCTGAAATTTTTTGCTTTTTCCTGCTCCTCTTAGCATGATAAAGAAGATTCAAAGAGAGTGAGATGCCAGCTCCTTTCATTCAGTCAGTAGCTTCAAACATTTCTGGTATATGAATAACATGATGTTTTTCAATGGCAAAAATCAATGAATATTGTAAATGCACAAACAGTAATTTCTCCGCATTGCAAGGTGCAAGTCTGAAATTTTTTGCTTTTTCCTGCTCCTCTTAGCATGATAAAGAAGATTCAAAGAGAGTGAGATGCCAGCTACTTTCATTCAGTCAGTAGCTTCAATCATTTCTGGACGTTTTTCAATGGTAAAAATCAATGAATATTGTAAATGCACAAACAGTAATTTCTCCACATTGCAAGGTGCAATTCTGAAATTTTTTGCTTTTTCCTGCTCCTCTTAGCATGATAAAGAAGATTCAAAGAGAGTGAGATGCCAGCTCCTTTCATTCAGTCAGTAGCTTCAAACATTTCTGGTATATGAATAACATGATGTTTTTCAATGGCAAAAATCAATGAATATTGTAAATGCACAAACAGTAATTTCTCCACATTGCAAGGTGCAATTCTGAAATTTTTTGCTTTTTCCTGCTCCTCTTAGCATGATAAAGAAGATTCAAAGAGAGTGAGATGCCAGCTCCTTTCATTCAGTCAGTAGCTTCAAACATTTCTGGTATATGAATAACATGATGTTTTTCAATGGCAAAAATCAATGAATATTGTAAATGCACAAACAGTAATTTCTCCGCATTGCAAGGTGCAATTCTGAAATTTTTTGCTTTTTCCTGCTCCTCTTAGCATGATAAAGAAGATTCAAATAGAGTGAGATGCCAGCTCCTTTCATTCAGTCAGTAGCTTCAATCATTTCTGGATGTTTTTCAATGGCAAAAATCAATGAATATTGTAAATGCACAAACAGTAATTTCTCCGCATTGCAAGGTGCAATTCTGAAATTTTTTGCTTTTTCCTGCTCCTCTTAGCATGATAAAGAAGATTCAAAGAGAGTGAGATGTCAGCTCCTTTCATTCAGTCAGTTGCTTCAAACATTTCTGGTATATGAATAACATGATGTTTTTCAATGGCAAAAATCAATGAATATTGTAAATGCACAAACAGTAATTTCTCCGCATTGCAAGGTGCAATTCTGAAATTTTTTGCTTTTTCCTGCTCCTCTTAGCATGATAAAGAAGATTCAAAGAGAGTGAGATGCCAGCTCCTTTCATTCAGTCAGTAGCTTCAATCATTTCTGGACGTTTTTCAATTACAAAAATCAATGAATATTGTAAATGCACAAACAGTAATTTCTCCGCATTGCAAGGTGCAATTCTGAAATTTTTTGCTTTTTCCTGCTCCTCTTAGCATGATAAAGAAGATTCAAAGAGAGTGAGATGCCAGCTCCTTTCATTCAGTCAGTAGCTTCAAACATTTCTGGTATATGAATAACATGATGTTTTTCAATGGCAAAAATCAATGAATATTGTAAATGCACAAACAGTAATTTCTCCGCATTGCAAGGTGCAAGTCTGAAATTTTTTGCTTTTTCCTGCTCCTCTTAGCATGATAAAGAAGATTCAAAGAGAGTGAGATGCCAGCTCCTTTCATTCAGTCAGTAGCTTCAATCATTTCTGGACGTTTTTCAATGGCAAAAATCAATGAATATTGTAAATGCACAAACAGTAATTTCTCCGCATTGCAAGGTGCAATTCTGAAATTTTTTGCTTTTTCCTGCTCCTCTTAGCATGATAAAGAAGATTCAAAGAGAGTGAGATGCCAGCTCCTTTCATTCAGTCAGTAGCTTCAAACATTTCTGGTATATGAAAAACATGTTTTTCAATGGCAAAAATCAATGAATATTGTAAATGCACAAACAGTAATATCTCCACATTGCACGGTGCAATTCTGAAATTTTTAGCTTTTTCCTGTTAATCCTAGCATGATAAAGAAGATTCAAAGAGAGTGAGATGCCAGCTCCTTTCATTCAGTCAGTAGCTTCAAACATTTCTGGTATATGAAAAACATGTTTTTCAATGGCAAAAATCAATGAATATTGTAAATGCACAAACAGTAATATCTCCACATTGCAAGGTGCAATTCTGAAATTTTTTGCTTTTTCCTGCTAATCCTAGCATGATAAAGAAGATTCAAAGAGAGTGAGATGCCAGCTCCTTTCATTCAGTCAGTAGCTTCAAACATTTCTGGTATATGAAAAACATGTTTTTCAATGGCAAAAATCAATGAATATTGTAAATGCACAAACAGTAATATCTCCACATTGCACGGTGCAATTCTGAAATTTTTAGCTTTTTCCTGTTAATCCTAGCATGATAAAGAAGATTCAAAGAGAGTGAGATGCCAGCTCCTTTCATTCAGTCAGTAGCTTCAAACATTTCTGGTATATGAAAAACGTTTTTCAATGGCAAAAATCAATGAATATTGTAAATGCACAAACAGTAATATCTCCACATTGCAAGGTGCAATTCTGAAATTTTTTGCTTTTTCCTGCTAATCCTAGCATGATAAAGAAGATTCAAAGAGAGTGAGATGCCAGCTCCTTTCATTCAGTCAGTAGCTTCAAACATTTCTGGTATATGAAAAACATGTTTTTCAATGGCAAAAATCAATGAATATTGTAAATGCACAAACAGTAATATCTCCACATTGCACGGTGCAATTCTGAAATTTTTTGCTTTTTCCTGTTAATCCTAGCATGATAAAGATTCAAAGAGAGTGAGATGCCAGCTCCTTTCATTCAGTCAGTAGCTTCAAACATTTCTGGTATATGAAAAACATGTTTTTCAATGGCAAAAATCAATGAATATTGTAAATGCACAAACAGTAATATCTCCACATTGCACGGTGCAATTCTGAAATTTTTAGCTTTTTCCTGTTAATCCTAGCATGATAAAGAAGATTCAAAGAGAGTGAGATGCCAGCTCCTTTCATTCAGTCAGTAGCTTCAAACATTTCTGGTATATGAAAAACATGTTTTTCAATGGCAAAAATCAATGAATATTGTAAATGCACAAACAGTAATATCTCCACATTGCAAGGTGCAATTCTGAAATTTTTTGCTTTTTCCTGCTAATCCTAGCATGATAAAGAAGATTCAAAGAGAGTGAGATGCCAGCTCCTTTCATTCAGTCAGTAGCTTCAAACATTTCTGGTATATGAAAAACATGTTTTTCAATGGCAAAAATCAATGAATATTGTAAATGCACAAACAGTAATATCTCCACATTGCACGGTGCAATTCTGAAATTTTTAGCTTTTTCCTGTTAATCCTAGCATGATAAAGAAGATTCAAAGAGAGTGAGATGCCAGCTCCTTTCATTCAGTCAGTAGCTTCAAACATTTCTGGTATATGAAAAACATGTTTTTCAATGGCAAAAATCAATGAATATTGTAAATGCACAAACAGTAATATCTCCACATTGCACGGTGCAATTCTGAAATTTTTAGCTTTTTCCTGTTAATCCTAGCATGATAAAGAAGATTCAAAGAGAGTGAGATGCCAGCTCCTTTCATTCAGTCAGTAGCTTCAAACATTTCTGGTATATGAAAAACATGTTTTTCAATGGCAAAAATCAATGAATATTGTAAATGCACAAACAGTAATATCTCCACATTGCAAGGTGCAATTCTGAAATTTTTTGCTTTTTCCTGTTAATCCTAGCATGATAAAGAAGATTCAAAGAGAGTGAGATGCCAGCTACTTTCATTCAGTCAGTAGCTTCAAACATTTCTGGTATATGAAAAACATGTTTTTCAATGGCAAAAATCAATGAATATTGTAAATGCACAAACAGTAATATCTCCACATTGCAAGGTGCAATTCTGAAAATTTTTGCTTTTTCCTGCTAATCCTAGCATGATAAAGAAGATTCAAAGAGAGTGAGATGCCAGCTCCTTTCATTCAGTCAGTAGCTTCAAACATTTCTGGTATATGAAAAACATGTTTTTTCAATGGCAAAAATCAATGAATATTGTAAATGCACAAACAGTAATATCTCCACATTGCACGGTGCAATTCTGAAATTTTTAGCTTTTTCCTGTTAATCCTAGCATGATAAAGAAGATTCAAAGAGAGTGAGATGCCAGCTCCTTTCATTCAGTCAGTAGCTTCAAACATTTCTGGTATATGAAAAACATGTTTTTCAATGGCAAAAATCAATGAATATTGTAAATGCACAAACAGTAATATCTCCACATTGCAAGGTGCAATTCTGAAATTTTTTGCTTTTTCCTGTTAATCCTAGCATGATAAAGAAGATTCAAAGAGAGTGAGATGCCAGCTCCTTTCATTCAGTCAGTAGCTTCAAACATTTCTGGTATATGAAAAACATGTTTTTCAATGGCAAAAATCAATGAATATTGTAAATGCACAAACAGTAATTTCTCCGCATTGCAAGGTGCAAGTCTGAAATTTTTTGCTTTTTCCTGCTCCTCTTAGCATGATAAAGAAGATTCAAAGAGAGTGAGATGCCAGCTCCTTTCATTCAGTCAGTAGCTTCAATCATTTCTGGACGTTTTTCAATGGCAAAAATCAATGAATATTGTAAATGCACAAACAGTAATTTCTCCGCATTGCAAGGTGCAATTCTGAAATTTTTTGCTTTTTCCTGCTCCTCTTAGCATGATAAAGAAGATTCAAAGAGAGTGAGATGCCAGCTCCTTTCATTCAGTCAGTAGCTTCAAACATTTCTGGTATATGAATAACATGATGTTTTTCAATGGCAAAAATCAATGAATATTGTAAATGCACAAACAGTAATTTCTCCGCATTGCAAGGTGCAAGTCTGAAATTTTTTGCTTTTTCCTGCTCCTCTTAGCATGATAAAGAAGATTCAAAGAGAGTGAGATGCCAGTTACTTTCATGCAGTCAGTAGCTTCAATCATTTCTGGACGTTTTTCAATGGTAAAAATCAATGAATATTGTAAATGCACAAACAGTAATTTCTCCACATTGCAAGGTGCAATTCTGAAATTTTTTGCTTTTTCCTGCTCCTCTTAGCATGATAAAGAAGATTCAAAGAGAGTGAGATGCCAGCTCCTTTCAGTCAGTAGCTTCAAACATTTCTGGTATATGAATAACATGATGTTTTTCAATGGCAAAAATCAATGAATATTGTAAATGCACAAACAGTAATTTCTCCGCATTGCAAGGTGCAATTCTGAAATTTTTTGCTTTTTCCTGCTCCTCTTAGCATGATAAAGAAGATTCAAAGAGAGTGAGATGCCAGCTCCTTTCATTCAGTCAGTAGCTTCAAACATTTCTGGTATATGAATAACATGATGTTTTTCAATGGCAAAAATCAATGAATATTGTAAATGCACAAACAGTAATTTCTCCGCATTGCAAGGTGCAATTCTGAAATTTTTTGCTTTTTCCTGCTCCTCTTAGCATGATAAAGAAGATTCAAAAAGAGTGAGATGCCAGCTCCTTTCATTCAGTCAGTAGCTTCAATCATTTCTGGATGTTTTTCAATGGCAAAAATCAATGAATATTGTAAATGCACAAACAGTAATTTCTCCGCATTGCAAGGTGCAATTCTGAAATTTTTTGCTTTTTCCTGCTCCTCTTAGCATGATAAAGAAGATTCAAAGAGAGTGAGATGTCAGCTCCTTTCATTCAGTCAGTAGCTTCAAACATTTCTGGTATATGAATAACATGATGTTTTTCAATGGCAAAAATCAATGAATATTGTAAATGCACAAACAGTAATTTCTCCGCATTGCAAGGTGCAATTCTGAAATTTTTTGCTTTTTCCTGCTCCTCTTAGCATGATAAAGAAGATTCAAAGAGAGTGAGATGCCAGCTCCTTTCATTCAGTCAGTAGCTTCAATCATTTCTGGATGTTTTTCAATGGCAAAAATCAATGAATATTGTAAATGCACAAACAGTAATTTCTCCGCATTGCAAGGTGCAATTCTGAAATTTTTTGCTTTTTCCTGCTCCTCTTAGCATGATAAAGAAGATTCAAAGAGAGTGAGATGCCAGCTCCTTTCATTCAGTCAGTAGCTTCAAACATTTCTGGTATATGAATAACATGATGTTTTTCAATGGCAAAAATCAATGAATATTGTAAATGCACAAACAGTAATTTCTCCGCATTGCAAGGTGCAAGTCTGAAATTTTTTTGCTTTTTCCTGCTCCTCTTAGCATGATAAAGAAGATTCAAAGAGAGTGAGATGCCAGCTACTTTCAGTCAGTAGCTTCAATCATTTCTGGACGTTTTTCAATGGTAAAAATCAATGAATATTGTAAATGCACAAACAGTAATTTCTCCACATTGCAAGGTGCAATTCTGAAATTTTTTGCTTTTTCCTGCTCCTCTTAGCATGATAAAGAAGATTCAAAGAGAGTGAGATGCCAGCTCCTTTCATTCAGTCAGTAGCTTCAAACATTTCTGGTATATGAATAACATGATGTTTTTCAATGGCAAAAATCAATGAATATTGTAAATGCACAAACAGTAATTTCTCCACATTGCAAGGTGCAATTCTGAAATTTTTTGCTTTTTCCTGCTCCTCTTAGCATGATAAAGAAGATTCAAAGAGAGTGAGATGCCAGCTCCTTTCATTCAGTCAGTAGCTTCAAACATTTCTGGTATATGAATAACATGATGTTTTTCAATGGCAAAAATCAATGAATATTGTAAATGCACAAACAGTAATTTCTCCGCATTGCAAGGTGCAATTCTGAAATTTTTTGCTTTTTCCTGCTCCTCTTAGCATGATAAAGAAGATTCAAAGAGAGTGAGATGCCAGCTCCTTTCATTCAGTCAGTAGCTTCAATCATTTCTGGACGTTTTTCAATGGCAAAAATCAATGAATATTGTAAATGCACAAACAGTAATTTCTCCGCATTGCAAGGTGCAATTCTGAAATTTTTTGCTTTTTCCTGCTCCTCTTAGCATGATAAAGAAGATTCAAAGAGAGTGAGATGTCAGCTCCTTTCATTCAGTCAGTAGCTTCAAACATTTCTGGTATATGAATAACATGATGTTTTTCAATGGCTAAAATCAATGAATATTGTAAATGCACAAACAGTAATTTCTCCGCATTGCAAGGTGCAATTCTGAAATTTTTTGCTTTTTCCTGCTCCTCTTAGCATGATAAAGAAGATTCAAAGAGAGTGAGATGCCAGCTCCTTTCATTCAGTCAGTAGCTTCAATCATTTCTGGACGTTTTTCAATGGCAAAAATCAATGAATATTGTAAATGCACAAACAGTAATTTCTCCGCATTGCAAGGTGCAATTCTGAAATTTTTTGCTTTTTCCTGCTCCTCTTAGCATGATAAAGAAGATTCAAAGAGAGTGAGATGCCAGCTCCTTTCATTCAGTCAGTAGCTTCAATCATTTCTGGACGTTTTTCAATGGCAAAAATCAATGAATATTGTAAATGCACAAACAGTAATTTCTCCGCATTGCAAGGTGCAATTCTGAAATTTTTTGCTTTTTCCTGCTCCTCTTAGCATGATAAAGAAGATTCAAAGAGAGTGAGATGCCAGCTCCTTTCATTCAGTCAGTAGCTTCAAACATTTCTGGAATATGAATAACATGATGTTTTTCAATGGCAAAAATCAATGAATATTGTAAATGCACAAACAGTAATTTCTCCGCATTGCAAGGTGCAAGTCTGAAATTTTTTGCTTTTTCCTGCTCCTCTTAGCATGATAAAGAAGATTCAAAGAGAGTGAGATGCCAGCTACTTTCATTCAGTCAGTAGCTTCAATCATTTCTGGACGTTTTTCAATGGTAAAAATCAATGAATATTGTAAATGCACAAACAGTAATTTCTCCACATTGCAATGTGCAATTCTAAAATTTTTTGCTTTTTCCTGCTCCTCTTAGCATGATAAAGAAGATTCAAAGAGAGTGAGATGCCAGCTCCTTTCATTCAGTCAGTAGCTTCAAACATTTCTGGTATATGAATAACATGATGTTTTTCAATGGCAAAAATCAATGAATATTGTAAATGCACAAACAGTAATTTCTCCGCATTGCAAGGTGCAATTCTGAAATTTTTTGCTTTTTCCTGCTCCTCTTAGCATGATAAAGAAGATTCAAAGAGAGTGAGATGCCAACTCCTTTCATTCAGTCAGTAGCTTCAAACATTTCTGGTATATGAATAACATGATGTTTTTCAATGGCAAAAATCAATGAATATTGTAAATGCACAAACAGTAATTTCTCCGCATTGCAAGGTGCAATTCTGAAATTTTTTGCTTTTTCCTGCTCCTCTTAGCATGATAGAGAAGATTCAAAGAGAGTGAGGTGCCAGCTCCTTTCATTCAGTCAGTAGCTTCAAACATTTCTGGTATATGAATAACATGTTTTTCAATGGCAAAAATCAATGAATATTGTAAATGCACAAACAGTAATTTCTCCGCATTGCAAGGTGCAATTCTGAAATTTTTTGCTTTTTCCTGCTCCTCTTAGCATGATAAAGAAGATTCAAAGAGAGTGAGATGCCAGCTCCTTTCATTCAATCAGTAGCTTCAATCATTTCTGGACGTTTTTCAATGGCAAAAATCAATGAATATTGTAAATGCACAAACAGTAATTTCTCCGCATTGCAAGGTGCAAGTCTGAAATTTTTTGCTTTTTCCTGCTCCTCTTAGCATGATAAAGAAGATTCAAAGAGAGTGAGATGCCAGCTCCTTTCATTCAGTCAGTAGCTTCAAACATTTCTGGTATATGAATAACATGATGTTTTTCAATGGCAAAAATCAATGAATATTGTAAATGCACAAACAGTAATTTCTCCGCATTGCAAGGTGCAAGTCTGAAATTTTTTGCTTTTTCCTGCTCCTCTTAGCATGATAAAGAAGATTCAAAGAGAGTGAGATGCCAGCTACTTTCATTCAGTCAGTAGCTTCAATCATTTCTGGACGTTTTTCAATGGTAAAAATCAATGAATATTGTAAATGCACAAACAGTAATTTCTCCACATTGCAAGGTGCAATTCTGAAATTTTTTGCTTTTTCCTGCTCCTCTTAGCATGATAAAGAAGATTCAAAGAGAGTGAGATGCCAGCTCCTTTCATTCAGTCAGTAGCTTCAAACATTTCTGGTATATGAATAACATGATGTTTTTCAATGGCAAAAATCAATGAATATTGTAAATGCACAAACAGTAATTTCTCCACATTGCAAGGTGCAATTCTGAAATTTTTTGCTTTTTCCTGCTCCTCTTAGCATGATAAAGAAGATTCAAAGAGAGTGAGATGCCAGCTCCTTTCATTCAGTCAGTAGCTTCAAACATTTCTGGTATATGAATAACATGATGTTTTTCAATGGCAAAAATCAATGAATATTGTAAATGCACAAACAGTAATTTCTCCGCATTGCAAGGTGCAATTCTGAAATTTTTTGCTTTTTCCTGCTCCTCTTAGCATGATAAAGAAGATTCAAATAGAGTGAGATGCCAGCTCCTTTCATTCAGTCAGTAGCTTCAATCATTTCTGGATGTTTTTCAATGGCAAAAATCAATGAATATTGTAAATGCACAAACAGTAATTTCTCCGCATTGCAAGGTGCAATTCTGAAATTTTTTGCTTTTTCCTGCTCCTCTTAGCATGATAAAGAAGATTCAAAGAGAGTGAGATGTCAGCTCCTTTCATTCAGTCAGTAGCTTCAAACATTTCTGGTATATGAATAACATGATGTTTTTCAATGGCAAAAATCAATGAATATTGTAAATGCACAAACAGTAATTTCTCCGCATTGCAAGGTGCAATTCTGAAATTTTTTGCTTTTTCCTGCTCCTCTTAGCATGATAAAGAAGATTCAAAGAGAGTGAGATGCCAGCTCCTTTCATTCAGTCAGTAGCTTCAATCATTTCTGGACGTTTTTCAATGGCAAAAATCAATGAATATTGTAAATGCACAAACAGTAATTTCTCCGCATTGCAAGGTGCAATTCTGAAATTTTTTGCTTTTTCCTGCTCCTCTTAGCATGATAAAGAAGATTCAAAGAGAGTGAGATGCCAGCTCCTTTCATTCAGTCAGTAGCTTCAAACATTTCTGGTATATGAATAACATGATGTTTTTCAATGGCAAAAATCAATGAATATTGTAAATGCACAAACAGTAATTTCTCCGCATTGCAAGGTGCAAGTCTGAAATTTTTTGCTTTTTCCTGCTCCTCTTAGCATGATAAAGAAGATTCAAAGAGAGTGAGATGCCAGCTCCTTTCATTCAGTCAGTAGCTTCAATCATTTCTGGATGTTTTTCAATGGCAAAAATCAATGAATATTGTAAATGCACAAACTGTAATTTCTCCGTATTGCAAGGTGCAATTCTGAAATTTTTTGCTTTTTCCTGCTACTCTTAGCATGATAAAGAAGATTCAAAGAGAGTGAGATGCCAGCTCCTTTCATTCAGTCAGTAGCTTCAATCATTTCTGGACGTTTTTCAATGGCAAAAATCAATGAATATTGTAAATGCACAAACAGTAATTTCTCCGCATTGCAAGGTGCAATTCTGAAATTTTTTGCTTTTTCCTGCTCCTCTTAGCATGATAAAGAAGATTCAAAGAGAGTGAGATGACAGCTCCTTTCATTTAGTCAGTACCTTCAATCATTTCTGGACGTTTTTCAATGGCAAAAATCAATGAATATTGTAAATGCACAAACAGTAATTTCTCCGCATTGCAAGGTGCAATTCTGAAATTTTTTGCTTTTTCCCGCTCCTCTTAGCATGATAAAGAAGATTGAAAGAGAGTGAGGTGCCAGCTCCTTTCATTCAGTCAGTAGCTTCAAACATTTCTGGTATATGAATAACATGTTTTTCAATGGCAAAAATCAATGAATATTGTAAATGCACAAACAGTAATTTCTCCGCATTGCAAGGTGCAATTCTGAAATTTTTTGATTTTTCCTGCTCCTCTTAGCATGATAAAGAAGATTCAAAGAGAGTGAGATGCCAGCTCCTTTCATTCAGTCAGTAGCTTCAATCATTTCTGGACGTTTTTCAATGGCAAAAATCAATGAATATTGTAAATGCACAAACAGTAATTTCTCCGCATTGCAAGGTGCAATTCTGAAATTTTTTGCTTTTTCCTGCTCCTCTTAGCATGATAAAGAAGATTCAAAGAGAGTGAGATGCCAGCTCCTTTCATTCAGTCAGTAGCTTCAAACATTTCTGGTATATGAATAACATGATGTTTTTCAATGGCAAAAATCAATGAATATTGTAAATGCACAAACAGTAATTTCTCCGCATTGCAAGGTGCAATTCTGAAATTTTTTGCTTTTTCCTGCTCCTCTTAGCATGATAAAGAAGATTCAAAGAGAGTGAGATGCCAGCTCCTATCATTCAGTCAGTAGCTTCAAACATTTCTGGTATATGAATAACATGATGTTTTTCAATGGCAAAAATCAATGAATATTGTAAATGCACAAACAGTAATTTCTCCGCATTGCAAGGTGCAAGTCTGAAATTTTTTGCTTTTTCCTGCTCCTCTTAGCATGATAAAGAAGATTCAAAGAGAGTGAGATGCCAGCTACTTTCATTCAGTCAGTAGCTTCAATCATTTCTGGACGTTTTTCAATGGTAAAAATCAATGAATATTGTAAATGCACAAACAGTAATTTCTCCACATTGCAAGGTGCAATTCTGAAATTTTTTGCTTTTTCCTGCTCCTCTTAGCATGATAAAGAAGATTCAAAGAGAGTGAGATGCCAGCTCCTTTCATTCAGTCAGTAGCTTCAAACATTTCTGGTATATGAATAACATGATGTTTTTCAATGGCAAAAATCAATGAATATTGTAAATGCACAAACAGTAATTTCTCCGCATTGCAAGGTGCAATTCTGAAATTTTTTGCTTTTTCCTGCTCCTCTTAGCATGATAAAGAAGATTCAAAGAGAGTGAGATGCCAGCTCCTTTCATTCAGTCAGTAGCTTCAATCATTTCTGGATGTTTTTCAATGGCAAAAATCAATGAATATTGTAAATGCACAAACTGTAATTTCTCCGCATTGCAAGGTGCAATTCTGAAATTTTTTGCTTTTTCCTGCTCCTCTTAGCATGATAAAGAAGATTCAAAGAGAGTGAGATGCCAGCTCCTTTCATTCAGTCAGTAGCTTCAATCATTTCTGGACGTTTTTCAGTGGCAAAAATCAATGAATATTGTAAATGCACAAACAGTAATTTCTCCGCATTGCAAGGTGCAATTCTGAAATTTTTTGCTTTTTCCTGCTCCTCTTAGCATGATAAAGAAGATTCAAAGAGAGTGAGATGCCAGCTCCTTTCATTCAGTCAGTACCTTCAATCATTTCTGGACGTTTTTCAATGGCAAAAATCAATGAATATTGTAAATGCACAAACAGTAATTTCTCCGCATTGCAAGGTGCAAGTCTGAAATTTTTTGCTTTTTCCTGCTCCTCTTAGCATGATAAAGAAGATTCAAAGAGAGTGAGATGCCAGCTCCTTTCATTCAGTCAGTAGCTTCAAACATTTCTGGTATATGAATAACATGATGTTTTTCAATGGCAAAAATCAATGAATATTGTAAATGCACAAACAGTAATTTCTCCGCATTGCAAGGTGCAATTCTGAAATTTTTTGCTTTTTCCTGCTCCTCTTAGCATGATAAAGAAGATTCAAAGAGAGTGAGATGCCAACTCCTTTCATTCAGTCAGTAGCTTCAAACATTTCTGGTATATGAATAACATGATGTTTTTCAATGGCAAAAATCAATGAATATTGTAAATGCCCAAACAGTAATTTCTCCGCATTGCAAGGTGCAATTCTGAAATTTTTTGCTTTTTCCTGCTCCTCTTAGCATGATAGAGAAGATTCAAAGAGAGTGAGGTGCCAGCTCCTTTCATTCAGTCAGTAGCTTCAAACATTTCTGGTATATGAATAACATGTTTTTCAATGGCAAAAATCAATGAATATTGTAAATGCACAAACAGTAATTTCTCCGCATTGCAAGGTGCAATTCTGAAATTTTTTGCTTTTTCCTGCTCCTCTTAGCATGATAAAGAAGATTCAAAGAGAGTGAGATGCCAGCTCCTTTCATTCAATCAGTAGCTTCAATCATTTCTGGACGTTTTTCAATGGCAAAAATCAATGAATATTGTAAATGCACAAACAGTAATTTCTCCGCATTGCAAGGTGCAAGTCTGAAATTTTTTGCTTTTTCCTGCTCCTCTTAGCATGATAAAGAAGATTCAAAGAGAGTGAGATGCCAGCTCCTTTCATTCAGTCAGTAGCTTCAAACATTTCTGGTATATGAATAACATGATGTTTTTCAATGGCAAAAATCAATGAATATTGTAAATGCACAAACAGTAATTTCTCCGCATTGCAAGGTGCAAGTCTGAAATTTTTTGCTTTTTCCTGCTCCTCTTAGCATGATAAAGAAGATTCAAAGAGAGTGAGATGCCAGCTACTTTCATTCAGTCAGTAGCTTCAATCATTTCTGGACGTTTTTCAATGGTAAAAATCAATGAATATTGTAAATGCACAAACAGTAATTTCTCCACATTGCAAGGTGCAATTCTGAAATTTTTTGCTTTTTCCTGCTCCTCTTAGCATGATAAAGAAGATTCAAAGAGAGTGAGATGCCAGCTCCTTTCATTCAGTCAGTAGCTTCAAACATTTCTGGTATATGAATAACATGATGTTTTTCAATGGCAAAAATCAATGAATATTGTAAATGCACAAACAGTAATTTCTCCACATTGCAAGGTGCAATTCTGAAATTTTTTGCTTTTTCCTGCTCCTCTTAGCATGATAAAGAAGATTCAAAGAGAGTGAGATGCCAGCTCCTTTCATTCAGTCAGTAGCTTCAAACATTTCTGGTATATGAATAACATGATGTTTTTCAATGGCAAAAATCAATGAATATTGTAAATGCACAAACAGTAATTTCTCCGCATTGCAAGGTGCAATTCTGAAATTTTTTGCTTTTTCCTGCTCCTCTTAGCATGATAAAGAAGATTCAAATAGAGTGAGATGCCAGCTCCTTTCATTCAGTCAGTAGCTTCAATCATTTCTGGACGTTTTTCAATGGCAAAAATCAATGAATATTGTAAATGCACAAACAGTAATTTCTCCGCATTGCAAGGTGCAATTCTGAAATTTTTTGCTTTTTCCTGCTCCTCTTAGCATGATAAAGAAGATTCAAAGAGAGTGAGATGTCAGCTCCTTTCATTCAGTCAGTAGCTTCAAACATTTCTGGTATATGAATAACATGATGTTTTTCAATGGCAAAAATCAATGAATATTGTAAATGCACAAACAGTAATTTCTCCGCATTGCAAGGTGCAATTCTGAAATTTTTTGCTTTTTCCTGCTCCTCTTAGCATGATAAAGAAGATTCAAAGAGAGTGAGATGCCAGCTCCTTTCATTCAGTCAGTAGCTTCAATCATTTCTGGACGTTTTTCAATGGCAAAAATCAATGAATATTGTAAATGCACAAACAGTAATTTCTCCGCATTGCAAGGTGCAATTCTGAAATTTTTTGCTTTTTCCTGCTCCTCTTAGCATGATAAAGAAGATTCAAAGAGAGTGAGATGCCAGCTCCTTTCATTCAGTCAGTAGCTTCAAACATTTCTGGTATATGAATAACATGATGTTTTTCAATGGCAAAAATCAATGAATATTGTAAATGCACAAACAGTAATTTCTCCGCATTGCAAGGTGCAATTCTGAAATTTTTTGCTTTTTCCTGCTCCTCTTAGCATGATAAAGAAGATTCAAAGAGAGTGAGATGCCAGCTCCTTTCATTCAGTCAGTAGCTTCAATCATTTCTGGATGTTTTTCAATGGCAAAAATCAATGAATATTGTAAATGCACAAACTGTAATTTCTCCGCATTGCAAGGTGCAATTCTGAAATTTTTTGCTTTTTCCTGCTCCTCTTAGCATGATAAAGAAGATTCAAAGAGAGTGAGATGCCAGCTCCTTTCATTCAGTCAGTAGCTTCAATCATTTCTGGACGTTTTTCAGTGGCAAAAATCAATGAATATTGTAAATGCACAAACAGTAATTTCTCCGCATTGCAAGGTGCAATTCTGAAATTTTTTGCTTTTTCCTGCTCCTCTTAGCATGATAAAGAAGATTCAAAGAGAGTGAGATGCCAGCTCCTTTCATTCAGTCAGTACCTTCAATCATTTCTGGACGTTTTTCAATGGCAAAAATCAATGAATATTGTAAATGCACAAACAGTAATTTCTCCGCATTGCAAGGTGCAAGTCTGAAATTTTTTGCTTTTTCCTGCTCCTCTTAGCATGATAAAGAAGATTCAAAGAGAGTGAGATGCCAGCTCCTTTCATTCAGTCAGTAGCTTCAAACATTTCTGGTATATGAATAACATGATGTTTTTCAATGGCAAAAATCAATGAATATTGTAAATGCACAAACAGTAATTTCTCCGCATTGCAAGGTGCAATTCTGAAATTTTTTGCTTTTTCCTGCTCCTCTTAGCATGATAAAGAAGATTCAAAGAGAGTGAGATGCCAACTCCTTTCATTCAGTCAGTAGCTTCAAACATTTCTGGTATATGAATAACATGATGTTTTTCAATGGCAAAAATCAATGAATATTGTAAATGCCCAAACAGTAATTTCTCCGCATTGCAAGGTGCAATTCTGAAATTTTTTGCTTTTTCCTGCTCCTCTTAGCATGATAGAGAAGATTCAAAGAGAGTGAGGTGCCAGCTCCTTTCATTCAGTCAGTAGCTTCAAACATTTCTGGTATATGAATAACATGTTTTTCAATGGCAAAAATCAATGAATATTGTAAATGCACAAACAGTAATTTCTCCGCATTGCAAGGTGCAATTCTGAAATTTTTTGCTTTTTCCTGCTCCTCTTAGCATGATAAAGAAGATTCAAAGAGAGTGAGATGCCACCTCCTTTCATTCAATCAGTAGCTTCAATCATTTCTGGACGTTTTTCAATGGCAAAAATCAATGAATATTGTAAATGCACAAACAGTAATTTCTCCGCATTGCAAGGTGCAAGTCTGAAATTTTTTGCTTTTTCCTGCTCCTCTTAGCATGATAAAGAAGATTCAAAGAGAGTGAGATGCCAGCTCCTTTCATTCAGTCAGTAGCTTCAAACATTTCTGGTATATGAATAACATGATGTTTTTCAATGGCAAAAATCAATGAATATTGTAAATGCACAAACAGTAATTTCTCCGCATTGCAAGGTGCAAGTCTGAAATTTTTTGCTTTTTCCTGCTCCTCTTAGCATGATAAAGAAGATTCAAAGAGAGTGAGATGCCAGCTACTTTCATTCAGTCAGTAGCTTCAATCATTTCTGGACGTTTTTCAATGGTAAAAATCAATGAATATTGTAAATGCACAAACAGTAATTTCTCCACATTGCAAGGTGCAATTCTGAAATTTTTTGCTTTTTCCTGCTCCTCTTAGCATGATAAAGAAGATTCAAAGAGAGTGAGATGCCAGCTCCTTTCATTCAGTCAGTAGCTTCAAACATTTCTGGTATATGAATAACATGATGTTTTTCAATGGCAAAAATCAATGAATATTGTAAATGCACAAACAGTAATTTCTCCACATTGCAAGGTGCAATTCTGAAATTTTTTGCTTTTTCCTGCTCCTCTTAGCATGATAAAGAAGATTCAAAGAGAGTGAGATGCCAGCTCCTTTCATTCAGTCAGTAGCTTCAAACATTTCTGGTATATGAATAACATGATGTTTTTCAATGGCAAAAATCAATGAATATTGTAAATGCACAAACAGTAATTTCTCCGCATTGCAAGGTGCAATTCTGAAATTTTTTGCTTTTTCCTGCTCCTCTTAGCATGATAAAGAAGATTCAAATAGAGTGAGATGCCAGCTCCTTTCATTCAGTCAGTAGCTTCAATCATTTCTGGACGTTTTTCAATGGCAAAAATCAATGAATATTGTAAATGCACAAACAGTAATTTCTCCGCATTGCAAGGTGCAATTCTGAAATTTTTTGCTTTTTCCTGCTCCTCTTAGCATGATAAAGAAGATTCAAAGAGAGTGAGATGTCAGCTCCTTTCATTCAGTCAGTAGCTTCAAACATTTCTGGTATATGAATAACATGATGTTTTTCAATGGCAAAAATCAATGAATATTGTAAATGCACAAACAGTAATTTCTCCGCATTGCAAGGTGCAATTCTGAAATTTTTTGCTTTTTCCTGCTCCTCTTAGCATGATAAAGAAGATTCAAAGAGAGTGAGATGCCAGCTCCTTTCATTCAGTCAGTAGCTTCAATCATTTCTGGACGTTTTTCAATGGCAAAAATCAATGAATATTGTAAATGCACAAACAGTAATTTCTCCGCATTGCAAGGTGCAATTCTGAAATTTTTTGCTTTTTCCTGCTCCTCTTAGCATGATAAAGAAGATTCAAAGAGAGTGAGATGCCAGCTCCTTTCATTCAGTCAGTAGCTTCAAACATTTCTGGTATATGAATAACATGATGTTTTTCAATGGCAAAAATCAATGAATATTGTAAATGCACAAACAGTAATTTCTCCGCATTGCAAGGTGCAAGTCTGAAATTTTTTGCTTTTTCCTGCTCCTCTTAGCATGATAAAGAAGATTCAAAGAGAGTGAGATGCCAGCTCCTTTCATTCAGTCAGTAGCTTCAATCATTTCTGGATGTTTTTCAATGGCAAAAATCAATGAATATTGTAAATGCACAAACTGTAATTTCTCCGTATTGCAAGGTGCAATTCTGAAATTTTTTGCTTTTTCCTGCTACTCTTAGCATGATAAAGAAGATTCAAAGAGAGTGAGATGCCAGCTCCTTTCATTCAGTCAGTAGCTTCAATCATTTCTGGACGTTTTTCAATGGCAAAAATCAATGAATATTGTAAATGCACAAACAGTAATTTCTCCGCATTGCAAGGTGCAATTCTGAAATTTTTTGCTTTTTCCTGCTCCTCTTAGCATGATAAAGAAGATTCAAAGAGAGTGAGATGACAGCTCCTTTCATTTAGTCAGTACCTTCAATCATTTCTGGACGTTTTTCAATGGCAAAAATCAATGAATATTGTAAATGCACAAACAGTAATTTCTCCGCATTGCAAGGTGCAATTCTGAAATTTTTTGCTTTTTCCCGCTCCTCTTAGCATGATAAAGAAGATTGAAAGAGAGTGAGGTGCCAGCTCCTTTCATTCAGTCAGTAGCTTCAAACATTTCTGGTATATGAATAACATGTTTTTCAATGGCAAAAATCAATGAATATTGTAAATGCACAAACAGTAATTTCTCCGCATTGCAAGGTGCAATTCTGAAATTTTTTGATTTTTCCTGCTCCTCTTAGCATGATAAAGAAGATTCAAAGAGAGTGAGATGCCAGCTCCTTTCATTCAGTCAGTAGCTTCAATCATTTCTGGACGTTTTTCAATGGCAAAAATCAATGAATATTGTAAATGCACAAACAGTAATTTCTCCGCATTGCAAGGTGCAATTCTGAAATTTTTTGCTTTTTCCTGCTCCTCTTAGCATGATAAAGAAGATTCAAAGAGAGTGAGATGCCAGCTCCTTTCATTCAGTCAGTAGCTTCAAACATTTCTGGTATATGAATAACATGATGTTTTTCAATGGCAAAAATCAATGAATATTGTAAATGCACAAACAGTAATTTCTCCGCATTGCAAGGTGCAATTCTGAAATTTTTTGCTTTTTCCTGCTCCTCTTAGCATGATAAAGAAGATTCAAAGAGAGTGAGATGCCAGCTCCTTTCATTCAGTCAGTAGCTTCAAACATTTCTGGTATATGAATAACATGATGTTTTTCAATGGCAAAAATCAATGAATATTGTAAATGCACAAACAGTAATTTCTCCGCATTGCAAGGTGCAAGTCTGAAATTTTTTGCTTTTTCCTGCTCCTCTTAGCATGATAAAGAAGATTCAAAGAGAGTGAGATGCCAGCTACTTTCATTCAGTCAGTAGCTTCAATCATTTCTGGACGTTTTTCAATGGTAAAAATCAATGAATATTGTAAATGCACAAACAGTAATTTCTCCACATTGCAAGGTGCAATTCTGAAATTTTTTGCTTTTTCCTGCTCCTCTTAGCATGATAAAGAAGATTCAAAGAGAGTGAGATGCCAGCTCCTTTCATTCAGTCAGTAGCTTCAAACATTTCTGGTATATGAATAACATGATGTTTTTCAATGGCAAAAATCAATGAATATTGTAAATGCACAAACAGTAATTTCTCCGCATTGCAAGGTGCAATTCTGAAATTTTTTGCTTTTTCCTGCTCCTCTTAGCATGATAAAGAAGATTCAAAGAGAGTGAGATGCCAGCTCCTTTCATTCAGTCAGTAGCTTCAAACATTTCTGGTATATGAATAACATGATGTTTTTCAATGGCAAAAATCAATGAATATTGTAAATGCACAAACAGTAATTTCTCCGCATTGCAAGGTGCAATTCTGAAATTTTTTGCTTTTTCCTGCTCCTCTTAGCATGATAAAGAAGATTCAAATAGAGTGAGATGCCAGCTCCTTTCATTCAGTCAGTAGCTTCAATCATTTCTGGATGTTTTTCAATGGCAAAAATCAATGAATATTGTAAATGCACAAACAGTAATTTCTCCGCATTGCAAGGTGCAATTCTGAAATTTTTTGCTTTTTCCTGCTCCTCTTAGCATGATAAAGAAGATTCAAAGAGAGTGAGATGTCAGCTCCTTTCATTCAGTCAGTAGCTTCAAACATTTCTGGTATATGAATAACATGATGTTTTTCAATGGCAAAAATCAATGAATATTGTAAATGCACAAACAGTAATTTCTCCGCATTGCAAGGTGCAATTCTGAAATTTTTTGCTTTTTCCTGCTCCTCTTAGCATGATAAAGAAGATTCAAAGAGAGTGAGATGCCAGCTCCTTTCATTCAGTCAGTAGCTTCAATCATTTCTGGACGTTTTTCAATGGCAAAAATCAATGAATATTGTAAATGCACAAACAGTAATTTCTCCGCATTGCAAGGTGCAATTCTGAAATTTTTTGCTTTTTCCTGCTCCTCTTAGCATGATAAAGAAGATTCAAAGAGAGTGAGATGCCAGCTCCTTTCATTCAGTCAGTAGCTTCAAACATTTCTGGTATATGAATAACATGATGTTTTTCAATGGCAAAAATCAATGAATATTGTAAATGCACAAACAGTAATTTCTCCGCATTGCAAGGTGCAAGTCTGAAATTTTTTGCTTTTTCCTGCTCCTCTTAGCATGATAAAGAAGATTCAAAGAGAGTGAGATGCCAGCTCCTTTCATTCAGTCAGTAGCTTCAATCATTTCTGGATGTTTTTCAATGGCAAAAATCAATGAATATTGTAAATGCACAAACTGTAATTTCTCCGTATTGCAAGGTGCAATTCTGAAATTTTTTGCTTTTTCCTGCTACTCTTAGCATGATAAAGAAGATTCAAAGAGAGTGAGATGCCAGCTCCTTTCATTCAGTCAGTAGCTTCAATCATTTCTGGACGTTTTTCAATGGCAAAAATCAATGAATATTGTAAATGCACAAACAGTAATTTCTCCGCATTGCAAGGTGCAATTCTGAAATTTTTTGCTTTTTCCTGCTCCTCTTAGCATGATAAAGAAGATTCAAAGAGAGTGAGATGACAGCTCCTTTCATTTAGTCAGTACCTTCAATCATTTCTGGACGTTTTTCAATGGCAAAAATCAATGAATATTGTAAATGCACAAACAGTAATTTCTCCGCATTGCAAGGTGCAATTCTGAAATTTTTTGCTTTTTCCCGCTCCTCTTAGCATGATAAAGAAGATTGAAAGAGAGTGAGGTGCCAGCTCCTTTCATTCAGTCAGTAGCTTCAAACATTTCTGGTATATGAATAACATGTTTTTCAATGGCAAAAATCAATGAATATTGTAAATGCACAAACAGTAATTTCTCCGCATTGCAAGGTGCAATTCTGAAATTTTTTGATTTTTCCTGCTCCTCTTAGCATGATAAAGAAGATTCAAAGAGAGTGAGATGCCAGCTCCTTTCATTCAGTCAGTAGCTTCAATCATTTCTGGACGTTTTTCAATGGCAAAAATCAATGAATATTGTAAATGCACAAACAGTAATTTCTCCGCATTGCAAGGTGCAATTCTGAAATTTTTTGCTTTTTCCTGCTCCTCTTAGCATGATAAAGAAGATTCAAAGAGAGTGAGATGCCAGCTCCTTTCATTCAGTCAGTAGCTTCAAACATTTCTGGTATATGAATAACATGATGTTTTTCAATGGCAAAAATCAATGAATATTGTAAATGCACAAACAGTAATTTCTCCGCATTGCAAGGTGCAATTCTGAAATTTTTTGCTTTTTCCTGCTCCTCTTAGCATGATAAAGAAGATTCAAAGAGAGTGAGATGCCAGCTCCTTTCATTCAGTCAGTAGCTTCAAACATTTCTGGTATATGAATAACATGATGTTTTTCAATGGCAAAAATCAATGAATATTGTAAATGCACAAACAGTAATTTCTCCGCATTGCAAGGTGCAATTCTGAAATTTTTTGCTTTTTCCTGCTCCTCTTAGCATGATAAAGAAGATTCAAAGAGAGTGAGATGCCAGCTCCTTTCATTCAGTCAGTAGCTTCAATCATTTCTGGATGTTTTTCAATGGCAAAAATCAATGAATATTGTAAATGCACAAACTGTAATTTCTCCGCATTGCAAGGTGCAATTCTGAAATTTTTTGCTTTTTCCTGCTCCTCTTAGCATGATAAAGAAGATTCAAAGAGAGTGAGATGCCAGCTCCTTTCATTCAGTCAGTAGCTTCAATCATTTCTGGACGTTTTTCAGTGGCAAAAATCAATGAATATTGTAAATGCACAAACAGTAATTTCTCCGCATTGCAAGGTGCAATTCTGAAATTTTTTGCTTTTTCCTGCTCCTCTTAGCATGATAAAGAAGATTCAAAGAGAGTGAGATGCCAGCTCCTTTCATTCAGTCAGTACCTTCAATCATTTCTGGACGTTTTTCAATGGCAAAAATCAATGAATATTGTAAATGCACAAACAGTAATTTCTCCGCATTGCAAGGTGCAAGTCTGAAATTTTTTGCTTTTTCCTGCTCCTCTTAGCATGATAAAGAAGATTCAAAGAGAGTGAGATGCCAGCTCCTTTCATTCAGTCAGTAGCTTCAAACATTTCTGGTATATGAATAACATGATGTTTTTCAATGGCAAAAATCAATGAATATTGTAAATGCACAAACAGTAATTTCTCCGCATTGCAAGGTGCAATTCTGAAATTTTTTGCTTTTTCCTGCTCCTCTTAGCATGATAAAGAAGATTCAAAGAGAGTGAGATGCCAACTCCTTTCATTCAGTCAGTAGCTTCAAACATTTCTGGTATATGAATAACATGATGTTTTTCAATGGCAAAAATCAATGAATATTGTAAATGCACAAACAGTAATTTCTCCGCATTGCAAGGTGCAATTCTGAAATTTTTTGCTTTTTCCTGCTCCTCTTAGCATGATAGAGAAGATTCAAAGAGAGTGAGGTGCCAGCTCCTTTCATTCAGTCAGTAGCTTCAAACATTTCTGGTATATGAATAACATGTTTTTCAATGGCAAAAATCAATGAATATTGTAAATGCACAAACAGTAATTTCTCCGCATTGCAAGGTGCAATTCTGAAATTTTTTGCTTTTTCCTGCTCCTCTTAGCATGATAAAGAAGATTCAAAGAGAGTGAGATGCCAGCTCCTTTCATTCATTCAGTAGCTTCAATCATTTCTGGACGTTTTTCAATGGCAAAAATCAATGAATATTGTAAATGCACAAACAGTAATTTCTCCGCATTGCAAGGTGCAAGTCTGAAATTTTTTGCTTTTTCCTGCTCCTCTTAGCATGATAAAGAAGATTCAAAGAGAGTGAGATGCCAGCTCCTTTCATTCAGTCAGTAGCTTCAAACATTTCTGGTATATGAATAACATGATGTTTTTCAATGGCAAAAATCAATGAATATTGTAAATGCACAAACAGTAATTTCTCCGCATTGCAAGGTGCAAGTCTGAAATTTTTTGCTTTTTCCTGCTCCTCTTAGCATGATAAAGAAGATTCAAAGAGAGTGAGATGCCAGCTACTTTCATTCAGTCAGTAGCTTCAATCATTTCTGGACGTTTTTCAATGGTAAAAATCAATGAATATTGTAAATGCACAAACAGTAATTTCTCCACATTGCAAGGTGCAATTCTGAAATTTTTTGCTTTTTCCTGCTCCTCTTAGCATGATAAAGAAGATTCAAAGAGAGTGAGATGCCAGCTCCTTTCATTCAGTCAGTAGCTTCAAACATTTCTGGTATATGAATAACATGATGTTTTTCAATGGCAAAAATCAATGAATATTGTAAATGCACAAACAGTAATTTCTCCACATTGCAAGGTGCAATTCTGAAATTTTTTGCTTTTTCCTGCTCCTCTTAGCATGATAAAGAAGATTCAAAGAGAGTGAGATGCCAGCTCCTTTCATTCAGTCAGTAGCTTCAAACATTTCTGGTATATGAATAACATGATGTTTTTCAATGGCAAAAATCAATGAATATTGTAAATGCACAAACAGTAATTTCTCCGCATTGCAAGGTGCAATTCTGAAATTTTTTGCTTTTTCCTGCTCCTCTTAGCATGATAAAGATTCAAATAGAGTGAGATGCCAGCTCCTTTCATTCAGTCAGTAGCTTCAATCATTTCTGGACGTTTTTCAATGGCAAAAATCAATGAATATTGTAAATGCACAAACAGTAATTTCTCCGCATTGCAAGGTGCAATTCTGAAATTTTTTGCTTTTTCCTGCTCCTCTTAGCATGATAAAGAAGATTCAAAGAGAGTGAGATGTCAGCTCCTTTCATTCAGTCAGTAGCTTCAAACATTTCTGGTATATGAATAACATGATGTTTTTCAATGGCAAAAATCAATGAATATTGTAAATGCACAAACAGTAATTTCTCCGCATTGCAAGGTGCAATTCTGAAATTTTTTGCTTTTTCCTGCTCCTCTTAGCATGATAAAGAAGATTCAAAGAGAGTGAGATGCCAGCTCCTTTCATTCAGTCAGTAGCTTCAATCATTTCTGGACGTTTTTCAATGGCAAAAATCAATGAATATTGTAAATGCACAAACAGTAATTTCTCCGCATTGCAAGGTGCAATTCTGAAATTTTTTGCTTTTTCCTGCTCCTCTTAGCATGATAAAGAAGATTCAAAGAGAGTGAGATGCCAGCTCCTTTCATTCAGTCAGTAGCTTCAAACATTTCTGGTATATGAATAACATGATGTTTTTCAATGGCAAAAATCAATGAATATTGTAAATGCACAAACAGTAATTTCTCCGCATTGCAAGGTGCAAGTCTGAAATTTTTTGCTTTTTCCTGCTCCTCTTAGCATGATAAAGAAGATTCAAAGAGAGTGAGATGCCAGCTCCTTTCATTCAGTCAGTAGCTTCAATCATTTCTGGATGTTTTTCAATGGCAAAAATCAATGAATATTGTAAATGCACAAACTGTAATTTCTCCGTATTGCAAGGTGCAATTCTGAAATTTTTTGCTTTTTCCTGCTACTCTTAGCATGATAAAGAAGATTCAAAGAGAGTGAGATGCCAGCTCCTTTCATTCAGTCAGTAGCTTCAATCATTTCTGGACGTTTTTCAATGGCAAAAATCAATGAATATTGTAAATGCACAAACAGTAATTTCTCCGCATTGCAAGGTGCAATTCTGAAATTTTTTGCTTTTTCCTGCTCCTCTTAGCATGATAAAGAAGATTCAAAGAGAGTGAGATGACAGCTCCTTTCATTTAGTCAGTACCTTCAATCATTTCTGGACGTTTTTCAATGGCAAAAATCAATGAATATTGTAAATGCACAAACAGTAATTTCTCCGCATTGCAAGGTGCAATTCTGAAATTTTTTGGTTTTTCCCGCTCCTCTTAGCATGATAAAGAAGATTGAAAGAGAGTGAGGTGCCAGCTCCTTTCATTCAGTCAGTAGCTTCAAACATTTCTGGTATATGAATAACATGTTTTTCAATGGCAAAAATCAATGAATATTGTAAATGCACAAACAGTAATTTCTCCGCATTGCAAGGTGCAATTCTGAAATTTTTTGATTTTTCCTGCTCCTCTTAGCATGATAAAGAAGATTCAAAGAGAGTGAGATGCCAGCTCCTTTCATTCAGTCAGTAGCTTCAATCATTTCTGGACGTTTTTCAATGGCAAAAATCAATGAATATTGTAAATGCACAAACAGTAATTTCTCCGCATTGCAAGGTGCAATTCTGAAATTTTTTGCTTTTTCCTGCTCCTCTTAGCATGATAAAGAAGATTCAAAGAGAGTGAGATGCCAGCTCCTTTCATTCAGTCAGTAGCTTCAAACATTTCTGGTATATGAATAACATGATGTTTTTCAATGGCAAAAATCAATGAATATTGTAAATGCACAAACAGTAATTTCTCCGCATTGCAAGGTGCAATTCTGAAATTTTTTGCTTTTTCCTGCTCCTCTTAGCATGATAAAGAATATTCAAAGAGAGTGAGATGCCAGCTCCTTTCATTCAGTCAGTAGCTTCAAACATTTCTGGTATATGAATAACATGATGTTTTTCAATGGCAAAAATCAATGAATATTGTAAATGCACAAACAGTAATTTCTCCGCATTGCAAGGTGCAAGTCTGAAATTTTTTGCTTTTTCCTGCTCCTCTTAGCATGATAAAGAAGATTCATAGAGAGTGAGATGCCAGCTACTTTCATTCAGTCAGTAGCTTCAATCATTTCTGGACGTTTTTCAATGGTAAAAATCAATGAATATTGTAAATGCACAAACAGTAATTTCTCCACATTGCAAGGTGCAATTCTGAAATTTTTTGCTTTTTCCTGCTCCTCTTAGCATGATAAAGAAGATTCAAAGAGAGTGAGATGCCAGCTCCTTTCATTCAGTCAGTAGCTTCAAACATTTCTGGTATATGAATAACATGATGTTTTTCAATGGCAAAAATCAATGAATATTGTAAATGCACAAACAGTAATTTCTCCGCATTGCAAGGTGCAATTCTGAAATTTTTTGCTTTTTCCTGCTCCTCTTAGCATGATAAAGAAGATTCAAAGAGAGTGAGATGCCAGCTCCTTTCATTCAGTCAGTAGCTTCAATCATTTCTGGATGTTTTTCAATGGCAAAAATCAATGAATATTGTAAATGCACAAACTGTAATTTCTCCGCATTGCAAGGTGCAATTCTGAAATTTTTTGCTTTTTCCTGCTCCTCTTAGCATGATAAAGAAGATTCAAAGAGAGTGAGATGCCAGCTCCTTTCATTCAGTCAGTAGCTTCAATCATTTCTGGACGTTTTTCAGTGGCAAAAATCAATGAATATTGTAAATGCACAAACAGTAATTTCTCCGCATTGCAAGGTGCAATTCTGAAATTTTTTGCTTTTTCCTGCTCCTCTTAGCATGATAAAGAAGATTCAAAGAGAGTGAGATGCCAGCTCCTTTCATTCAGTCAGTACCTTCAATCATTTCTGGACGTTTTTCAATGGCAAAAATCAATGAATATTGTAAATGCACAAACAGTAATTTCTCCGCATTGCAAGGTGCAAGTCTGAAATTTTTTGCTTTTTCCTGCTCCTCTTAGCATGATAAAGAAGATTCAAAGAGAGTGAGATGCCAGCTACTTTCATTCAGTCAGTAGCTTCAATCATTTCTGGACGTTTTTCAATGGTAAAAATCAATGAATATTGTAAATGCACAAACAGTAATTTCTCCACATTGCAAGGTGCAATTCTGAAATTTTTTGCTTTTTCCTGCTCCTCTTAGCATGATAAAGAAGATTCAAAGAGAGTGAGATGCCAGCTCCTTTCATTCAGTCAGTAGCTTCAAACATTTCTGGTATATGAATAACGATGTTTTTCAATGGCAAAAATCAATGAATATTGTAAATGCACAAACAGTAATTTCTCCACATTGCAAGGTGCAATTCTGAAATTTTTTGCTTTTTCCTGCTCCTCTTAGCATGATAAAGAAGATTCAAAGAGAGTGAGATGCCAGCTCCTTTCATTCAGTCAGTAGCTTCAATCATTTCTGGACGTTTTTCAATGGCAAAAATCAATGAATATTGTAAATGCACAAACAGTAATTTCTCCGCATTGCAAGGTGCAATTCTGAAATTTTTTGCTTTTTCCTGCTCCTCTTAGCATGATAAAGAAGATTCAAAGAGAGTGAGATGTCAGCTCCTTTCATTCAGTCAGTAGCTTCAAACATTTCTGGTATATGAATAACATGATGTTTTTCAATGGCAAAAATCAATGAATATTGTAAATGCACAAACAGTAATTTCTCCGCATTGCAAGGTGCAATTCTGAAATTTTTTGCTTTTTCCTGCTCCTCTTAGCATGATAAAGAAGATTCAAAGAGAGTGAGATGTCAGCTCCTTTCATTCAGTCAGTAGCTTCAAACATTTCTGGTATATGAATAACATGATGTTTTTCAATGGCAAAAATCAATGAATATTGTAAATGCACAAACAGTAATTTCTCCGCATTGCAAGGTGCAATTCTGAAATTTTTTGCTTTTTCCTGCTCCTCTTAGCATGATAAAGAAGATTCAAAGAGAGTGAGATGCCAGCTCCTTTCATTCAGTCAGTAGCTTCAATCATTTCTGGACGTTTTTCAATGGCAAAAATCAATGAATATTGTAAATGCACAAACAGTAATTTCTCCGCATTGCAAGGTGCAATTATGAAATTTTTTGCTTTTTCCTGCTCCTCTTAGCATGATAAAGAAGATTCAAAGAGAGTGAGATGCCAGCTCCTTTCATTCAGTCAGTAGCTTCAAACATTTCTGGTATATGAATAACATGATGTTTTTCAATGGCAAAAATCAATGAATATTGTAAATGCACAAACAGTAATATCTCCACATTGCACGGTGCAATTCTGAAATTTTTAGCTTTTTCCTGTTAATCCTAGCATGATAAAGAAGATTCAAAGAGAGTGAGATGCCAGCTCCTTTCATTCAGTCAGTAGCTTCAAACATTTCTGGTATATGAAAAACATGTTTTTCAATGGCAAAAATCAATGAATATTGTAAATGCACAAACAGTAATATCTCCACATTGCAAGGTGCAATTCTGAAATTTTTTGCTTTTTCCTGCTAATCCTAGCATGATAAAGAAGATTCAAAGAGAGTGAGATGCCAGCTCCTTTCATTCAGTCAGTAGCTTCAAACATTTCTGGTATATGAAAAACATGTTTTTCAATGGCAAAACTCAATGAATATTGTAAATGCACAAACAGTAATATCTCAACATTGCACGGTGCAATTCTGAAATTTTTAGCTTTTTCCTGTTAATCCTAGCATGATAAAGAAGATTCAAAGAGAGTGAGATGCCAGCTCCTTTCATTCAGTCAGTAGCTTCAAACATTTCTGGTATATGAAAAACATGTTTTTCAATGGCAAAAATCAATGAATATTGTAAATGCACAAACAGTAATATCTCCACATTGCAAGGTGCAATTCTGAAATTTTTTGCTTTTTCCTGTTAATCCTAGCATGATAAAGAAGATTCAAAGAGAGTGAGATGCCAGCTCCTTTCATTCAGTCAGTAGCTTCAAACATTTCTGGTATATGAAAAACATGTTTTTCAATGGCAAAAATCAATGAATATTGTAAATGCACAAACAGTAATATCTCCACATTGCAAGGTGCAATTCTGAAATTTTTTGCTTTTTCCTGCTAATCCTAGCATGATAAAGAAGATTCAAAGAGAGTGAGATGCCAGCTCCTTTCATTCAGTCAGTAGCTTCAAACATTTCTGGTATATGAAAAACATGTTTTTCAATGGCAAAAATCAATGAATATTGTAAATGCACAAACAGTAATATCTCCACATTGCACGGTGCAATTCTGAAATTTTTAGCTTTTTCCTGTTAATCCTAGCATGATAAAGAAGATTCAAAGAGAGTGAGATGCCAGCTCCTTTCATTCATTCAGTAGCTTCAAACATTTCTGGTATATGAAAAACATGTTTTTCAATGGCAAAAATCAATGAATATTGTAAATGCACAAACAGTAATATCTCCACATTGCAAGGTGCAATTCTGAAATTTTTTGCTTTTTCCTGCTAATCCTAGCATGATAAAGATTCAAAGAGAGTGAGATGCCAGCTCCTTTCATTCAGTCAGTAGCTTCAAACATTTCTGGTATATGAAAAACATGTTTTTCAATGGCAAAAATCAATGAATATTGTAAATGCACAAACAGTAATATCTCCACATTGCACGGTGCAATTCTGAAATTTTTAGCTTTTTCCTGTTAATCCTAGCATGATAAAGAAGATTCAAAGAGAGTGAGATGCCAGCTCCTTTCATTCAGTCAGTAGCTTCAAACATTTCTGGTATATGAAAAACATGTTTTTCAATGGCAAAAATCAATGAATATTGTAAATGCACAAACAGTAATATCTCCACATTGCAAGGTGCAATTCTGAAATTCTTTGCTTTTTCCTGTTAATCCTAGCATGATAAAGAAGATTCAAAGAGAGTGAGATGCCAGCTCCTTTCATTCAGTCAGTAGCTTCAAACATTTCTGGTATATGAAAAACATGTTTTTCAATGGCAAAAATCAATGAATATTGTAAATGCACAAACAGTAATATCTCCACATTGCACGGTGCAATTCTGAAATTTTTAGCTTTTTCCTGTTAATCCTAGCATGATAAAGATTCAAAGAGAGTGAGATGCCAGCTCCTTTCATTCAGTCAGTAGCTTCAAACATTTCTGGTATATGAAAAACATGTTTTTCAATGGCAAAAATCAATGAATATTGTAAATGCACAAACAGTAATATCTCCACATTGCAAGGTGCAATTCTGAAATTTTTTGCTTTTTCCTGCTAATCCTAGCATGATAAAGAAGATTCAAAGAGAGTGAGATGCCAGCTCCTTTCATTCAGTCAGTAGCTTCAAACATTTCTGGTATATGAAAAACATGTTTTTCAATGGCAAAAATCAATGAATATTGTAAATGCACAAACAGTAATATCTCCACATTGCACGGTGCAATTCTGAAATTTTTAGCTTTTTCCTGTTAATCCTAGCATGATAAAGAAGATTCAAAGAGAGTGAGATGCCAGCTCCTTTCATTCAGTCAGTAGCTTCAAACATTTCTGGTATATGAAAAACATGTTTTTCAATGGCAAAAATCAATGAATATTGTAAATGCACAAACAGTAATATCTCCACATTGCACGGTGCAATTCTGAAATTTTTAGCTTTTTCCTGTTAATCCTAGCATGATAAAGAAGATTCAAAGAGAGTGAGATGCCAGCTCCTTTCATTCAGTCAGTAGCTTCAAACATTTCTGGTATATGAAAAACATGTTTTTCAATGGCAAAAATCAATGAATATTGTAAATGCACAAACAGTAATATCTCCACATTGCAAGGTGCAATTCTGAAATTTTTTGCTTTTTCCTGCTAATCCTAGCATGATAAAGAAGATTCAAAGAGAGTGAGATGCCAGCTCCTTTCATTCAGTCAGTAGCTTCAAACATTTCTGGTATATGAAAAACATGTTTTTCAATGGCAAAAATCAATGAATATTGTAAATGCACAAACAGTAATATCTCCACATTGCACGGTGCAATTCTGAAATTTTTAGCTTTTTCCTGTTAATCCTAGCATGATAAAGAAGATTCAAAGAGAGTGAGATGCCAGCTCCTTTCATTCAGTCAGTAGCTTCAAACATTTCTGGTATATGAAAAACATGTTTTTCAATGGCAAAAATCAATGAATATTGTAAATGCACAAACAGTAATATCTCCACATTGCAAGGTGCAATTCTGAAATTTTTTGCTTTTTCCTGTTAATCCTAGCATGATAAAGAAGATTCAAAGAGAGTGAGATGCCAGCTCCTTTCATTCAGTCAGTAGCTTCAAACATTTCTGGTATATGAAAAACATGTTTTTCAATGGCAAAAATCAATGAATATTGTAAATGCACAAACAGTAATATCTCCACATTGCAAGGTGCAATTCTGAAATTTTTTGCTTTTTCCTGCTAATCCTAGCATGATAAAGAAGATTCAAAGAGAGTGAGATGCCAGCTCCTTTCATTCAGTCAGTAGCTTCAAACATTTCTGGTATATGAAAAACATGTTTTTCAATGGCAAAAATCAATGAATATTGTAAATGCACAAACAGTAATATCTCCACATTGCACGGTGCAATTCTGAAATTTTTAGCTTTTTCCTGTTAATCCTAGCATGATAAAGAAGATTCAAAGAGAGTGAGATGCCAGCTCCTTTCATTCAGTCAGTAGCTTCAAACATTTCTGGTATATGAAAAACATGTTTTTCAATGGCAAAAATCAATGAATATTGTAAATGCACAAACAGTAATATCTCCACATTGCACGGTGCAATTCTGAAATTTTTAGCTTTTTCCTGTTAATCCTAGCATGATAAAGAAGATTCAAAGAGAGTGAGATGCCAGCTCCTTTCATTCAGTCAGTAGCTTCAAACATTTCTGGTATATGAAAAACATGTTTTTCAATGGCAAAAATCAATGAATATTGTAAATGCACAAACTAATATCTCCACATTGCAAGGTGCAATTCTGAAATTCTTTGCTTTTTCCTGTTAATCCTAGCATGATAAAGAAGATTCAAAGAGAGTGAGATGCCAGCTCCTTTCATTCAGTCAGTAGCTTCAAACATTTCTGGTATATGAAAAACATGTTTTTCAATGGCAAAAATCAATGAATATTGTAAATGCACAAACAGTAATATCTCCACATTGCACGGTGCAATTCTGAAATTTTTAGCTTTTTCCTGTTAATCCTAGCATGATAAAGAAGATTCAAAGAGAGTGAGATGCCAGCTCCTTTCATTCAGTCAGTAGCTTCAAACATTTCTGGTATATGAAAAACATGTTTTTCAATGGCAAAAATCAATGAATATTGTAAATGCACAAACAGTAATATCTCCACATTGCAAGGTGCAATTCTGAAATTTTTTGCTTTTTCCTGCTAATCCTAGCATGATAAAGAAGATTCAAAGAGAGTGAGATGCCAGCTCCTTTCATTCAGTCAGTAGCTTCAAACATTTCTGGTATATGAAAAACATGTTTTTCAATGGCAAAAATCAATGAATATTGTAAATGCACAAACAGTAATATCTCCACATTGCACGGTGCAATTCTGAAATTTTTAGCTTTTTCCTGTTAATCCTAGCATGATAAAGAAGATTCAAAGAGTGAGATGCCAGCTCCTTTCATTCAGTCAGTAGCTTCAAACATTTCTGGTATATGAAAAACATGTTTTTCAATGGCAAAAATCAATGAATATTGTAAATGCACAAACAGTAATATCTCCACATTGCAAGGTGCAATTCTGAAATTTTTTGCTTTTTCCTGTTAATCCTAGCATGATAAAGAAGATTCAAAGAGAGTGAGATGCCAGCTCCTTTCATTCAGTCAGTAGCTTCAAACATTTCTGGTATATGAAAAACATGTTTTTCAATGGCAAAAATCAATGAATATTGTAAATGCACAAACAGTAATATCTCCACATTGCAAGGTGCAATTCTGAAATTTTTTGCTTTTTCCTGCTAATCCTAGCATGATAAAGAAGATTCAAAGAGAGTGAGATGCCAGCTCCTTTCATGCAGTCAGTAGCTTCAAACATTTCTGGTATATGAAAAACATGTTTTTCAATGGCAAAAATCAATGAATATTGTAAATGCACAAACAGTAATATCTCCACATTGCACGGTGCAATTCTGAAATTTTTAGCTTTTTCCTGTTAATCCTAGCATGATAAAGAAGATTCAAAGAGAGTGAGATGCCAGCTCCTTTCATTCAGTCAGTAGCTTCAAACATTTCTGGTATATGAAAAACATGTTTTTCAATGGCAAAAATCAATGAATATTGTAAATGCACAAACAGTAATATCTCCACATTGCAAGGTGCAATTCTGAAATTTTTTGCTTTTTCCTGCTAATCCTAGCATGATAAAGAAGATTCAAAGAGAGTGAGATGCCAGCTCCTTTCATTCAGTCAGTAGCTTCAAACATTTCTGGTATATGAAAAACATGTTTTTCAATGGCAAAAATCAATGAATATTGTAAATGCACAAACAGTAATATCTCCACATTGCACGGTGCAATTCTGAAATTTTTAGCTTTTTCCTGTTAATCCTAGCATGATAAAGAAGATTCAAAGAGAGTGAGATGCCAGCTCCTTTCATTCAGTCAGTAGCTTCAAACATTTCTGGTATATGAAAAACATGTTTTTCAATGGCAAAAATCAATGAATATTGTAAATGCACAAACAGTAATATCTCCACATTGCAAGGTGCAATTCTGAAATTTTTTGCTTTTTCCTGTTAATCCTAGCATGATAAAGAAGATTCAAAGAGAGTGAGATGCCAGCTCCTTTCATTCAGTCAGTAGCTTCAAACATTTCTGGTATATGAAAAACATGTTTTTCAATGGCAAAAATCAATGAATATTGTAAATGCACAAACAGTAATATCTCCACATTGCAAGGTGCAATTCTGAAATTTTTTGCTTTTTCCTGCTAATCCTAGCATGATAAAGAAGATTCAAAGAGAGTGAGATGCCAGCTCCTTTCATTCAGTCAGTAGCTTCAAACATTTCTGGTATATGAAAAACATGTTTTTTAATGGCAAAAATCAATGAATATTGTAAATGCACAAACAGTAATATCTCCACATTGCAAGGTGCAATTCTGAAATTTTTTGCTTTTTCCTGCTAATCCTAGCATTATAAAGAAGATTCAAAGAGAGTGAGATGCCAGCTCCTTTCATTCAGTCAGTAGCTTCAAACATTTCTGGTATATGAAAAACATGTTTTTCAATGGCAAAAATCAATGAATATTGTAAATGCACAAACAGTAATATCTCCACATTGCACGGTGCAATTCTGAAATTTTTAGCTTTTTCCTGTTAATCCTAGCATGATAAAGAAGATTCA
The DNA here is from genome assembly GCF_046119375.1 of Phyllobates terribilis. NCBI lineage: Eukaryota > Metazoa > Chordata > Amphibia > Anura > Dendrobatidae > Phyllobates > Phyllobates terribilis. The sequence goes on from NW_027364582.1 coordinate 189,751, forward strand.
AAGAGAGTGAGATGCCAGCTCCTTTCATTCAGTCAGTAGCTTCAAACATTTCTGGTATATGAAAAACATGTTTTTCAATGGCAAAAATCAATGAATATTGTAAATGCACAAACAGTAATATCTCCACATTGCAAGGTGCAATTCTGAAATTTTTTGCTTTTTCCTGTTAATCCTAGCATGATAAAGAAGATTCAAAGAGAGTGAGATGCCAGCTCCTTTCATTCAGTCAGTAGCTTCAAACATTTCTGGTATATGAAAAACATGTTTTTCAATGGCAAAAATCAATGAATATTGTAAATGCACAAACAGTAATATCTCCACATTGCAAGGTGCAATTCTGAAATTTTTTGCTTTTTCCTGCTAATCCTAGCATGATAAAGAAGATTCAAAGAGAGTGAGATGCCAGCTCCTTTCATTCAGTCAGTAGCTTCAAACATTTCTGGTATATGAAAAACATGTTTTTCAATGGCAAAAATCAATGAATATTGTAAATGCACAAACAGTAATATCTCCACATTGCACGGTGCAATTCTGAAATTTTTAGCTTTTTCCTGTTAATCCTAGCATGATAAAGAAGATTCAAAGAGAGTGAGATGCCAGCTCCTTTCATTCAGTCAGTAGCTTCAAACATTTCTGGTATATGAAAAACATGTTTTTCAATGGCAAAAATCAATGAATATTGTAAATGCACAAACAGTAATATCTCCACATTGCAAGGTGCAATTCTGAAATTTTTTGCTTTTTCCTGCTAATCCTAGCATGATAAAGAAGATTCAAAGAGAGTGAGATGCCAGCTCCTTTCATTCAGTCAGTAGCTTCAAACATTTCTGGTATATGAAAAACATGTTTTTCAATGGCAAAAATCAATGAATATTGTAAATGCACAAACAGTAATATCTCCACATTGCAAGGTGCAATTCTGAAATTTTTTGCTTTTTCCTGCTAATCCTAGCATGATAAAGAAGATTCAAAGAGAGTGAGATGCCAGCTCCTTTCATTCAGTCAGTAGCTTCAAACATTTCTGGTATATGAAAAACATGTTTTTCAATGGCAAAAATCAATGAATATTGTAAATGCACAAACAGTAATATCTCCACATTGCACGGTGCAATTCTGAAATTTTTAGCTTTTTCCTGTTAATCCTAGCATGATAAAGAAGATTCAAAGAGAGTGAGATGCCAGCTCCTTTCATTCAGTCAGTAGCTTCAAACATTTCTGGTATATGAAAAACATGTTTTTCAATGGCAAAAATCAATGAATATTGTAAATGCACAAACAGTAATATCTCCACATTGCAAGGTGCAATTCTGAAATTTTTTGCTTTTTCCTGCTAATCCTAGCATGATAAAGAAGATTCAAAGAGAGTGAGATGCCAGCTCCTTTCATTCAGTCAGTAGCTTCAAACATTTCTGGTATATGAAAAACATGTTTTTCAATGGCAAAAATCAATGAATATTGTAAATGCACAAACAGTAATATCTCCACATTGCACGGTGCAATTCTGAAATTTTTAGCTTTTTCCTGTTAATCCTAGCATGATAAAGAAGATTCAAAGAGAGTGAGATGCCAGCTCCTTTCATTCAGTCAGTAGCTTCAAACATTTCTGGTATATGAAAAACATGTTTTTCAATGGCAAAAATCAATGAATATTGTAAATGCACAAACAGTAATATCTCCACATTGCAAGGTGCAATTCTTTAATTTTTTGCTTTTTCCTGTTAATCCTAGCATGATAAAGAAGATTCAAAGAGAGTGAGATGCCAGCTCCTTTCATTCAGTCAGTAGCTTCAAACATTTCTGGTATATGAAAAACATGTTTTTCAATGGCAAAAATCAATGAATATTGTAAATGCACAAACAGTAATATCTCCACATTGCAAGGTGCAATTCTGAAAATTTTTGCTTTTTCCTGCTAATCCTAGCATGATAAAGAAGATTCAAAGAGAGTGAGATGCCAGCTCCTTTCATTCAGTCAGTAGCTTCAAACATTTCTGGTATATGAAAAACATGTTTTTCAATGGCAAAAATCAATGAATATTGTAAATGCACAAACAGTAATATCTCCACATTGCACGGTGCAATTCTGAAATTTTTAGCTTTTTCCTGTTAATCCTAGCATGATAAAGAAGATTCAAAGAGAGTGAGATGCCAGCTCCTTTCATTCAGTCAGTAGCTTCAAACATTTCTGGTATATGAAAAACATGTTTTTCAATGGCAAAAATCAATGAATATTGTAAATGCACAAACAGTAATATCTCCACATTGCAAGGTGCAATTCTGAAATTTTTTGCTTTTTCCTGTTAATCCTAGCATGATAAAGAAGATTCAAAGAGAGTGAGATGCCAGCTCCTTTCATTCAGTCAGTAGCTTCAAACATTTCTGGTATATGAAAAACATGTTTTTCAATGGCAAAAATCAATGAATATTGTAAATGCACAAACAGTAATTTCTCCGCATTGCAAGGTGCAAGTCTGTAATTTTTTGCTTTTTCCTGCTCCTCTTAGCATGATAAAGAAGATTCAAAGAGAGTGAGATGCCAGCTCCTTTCATTCAGTCAGTAGCTTCAATCATTTCTGGACGTTTTTCAATGGCAAAAATCAATGAATATTGTAAATGCACAAACAGTAATTTCTCCGCATTGCAAGGTGCAATTCTGAAATTTTTTGCTTTTTCCTGCTCCTCTTAGCATGATAAAGAAGATTCAAAGAGAGTGAGATGCCAGCTCCTTTCATTCAGTCAGTAGCTTCAAACATTTCTGGTATATGAATAACATGATGTTTTTCAATGGCAAAAATCAATGAATATTGTAAATGCACAAACAGTAATTTCTCCGCATTGCAAGGTGCAAGTCTGAAATTTTTTGCTTTTTCCTGCTCCTCTTAGCATGATAAAGAAGATTCAAAGAGAGTGAGATGCCAGTTACTTTCATGCAGTCAGTAGCTTCAATCATTTCTGGACGTTTTTCAATGGTAAAAATCAATGAATATTGTAAATGCACAAACAGTAATTTCTCCACATTGCAAGGTGCAATTCTGAAATTTTTTGCTTTTTCCTGCTCCTCTTAGCATGATAAAGAAGATTCAAAGAGAGTGAGATGCCAGCTCCTTTCAGTCAGTAGCTTCAAACATTTCTGGTATATGAATAACATGATGTTTTTCAATGGCAAAAATCAATGAATATTGTTAATGCACAAACAGTAATTTCTCCGCATTGCAAGGTGCAATTCTGAAATTTTTTGCTTTTTCCTGCTCCTCTTAGCATGATAAAGAAGATTCAAAGAGAGTGAGATGCCAGCTCCTTTCATTCAGTCAGTAGCTTCAAACATTTCTGGTATATGAATAACATGATGTTTTTCAATGGCAAAAATCAATGAATATTGTAAATGCACAAACAGTAATTTCTCCGCATTGCAAGGTGCAATTCTGAAATTTTTTGCTTTTTCCTGCTCCTCTTAGCATGATAAAGAAGATTCAAAAAGAGTGAGATGCCAGCTCCTTTCATTCAGTCAGTAGCTTCAATCATTTCTGGATGTTTTTCAATGGCAAAAATCAATGAATATTGTAAATGCACAAACAGTAATTTCTCCGCATTGCAAGGTGCAATTCTGAAATTTTTTGCTTTTTCCTGCTCCTCTTAGCATGATAAAGAAGATTCAAAGAGAGTGAGATGTCAGCTCCTTTCATTCAGTCAGTAGCTTCAAACATTTCTGGTATATGAATAACATGATGTTTTTCAATGGCAAAAATCAATGAATATTGTAAATGCACAAACAGTAATTTCTCCGCATTGCAAGGTGCAATTCTGAAATTTTTTGCTTTTTCCTGCTCCTCTTAGCATGATAAAGAAGATTCAAAGAGAGTGAGATGCCAGCTCCTTTCATTCAGTCAGTAGCTTCAATCATTTCTGGATGTTTTTCAATGGCAAAAATCAATGAATATTGTAAATGCACAAACAGTAATTTCTCCGCATTGCAAGGTGCAATTCTGAAATTTTTTGCTTTTTCCTGCTCCTCTTAGCATGATAAAGAAGATTCAAAGAGAGTGAGATGCCAGCTCCTTTCATTCAGTCAGTAGCTTCAATCATTTCTGGTATATGAATAACATGATGTTTTTCAATGGCAAAAATCAATGAATATTGTAAATGCACAAACAGTAATTTCTCCGCATTGCAAGGTGCAATTCTGAAATTTTTTGCCTTTTCCTGCTCCTCTTAGCATGATAAAGAAGATTCAAAGAGAGTGAGATGCCAGCTCCTTTCATTCAGTCAGTAGCTTCAATCATTTCTGGACGTTTTTCAATGGCAAAAATCAATGAATATTGTAAATGCACAAACAGTAATTTCTCCGCATTGCAAGGTGCAATTCTGAAATTTTTTGCTTTTTCCTGCTCCTCTTAGCATGATAAAGAAGATTCAAAGAGAGTGAGATGCCAGCTCCTTTCATTCAGTCAGTAGCTTCAAACATTTCTGGTATATGAATAACATGATGTTTTTCAATGGCAAAAATCAATGAATATTGTAAATGCACAAACAGTAATTTCTCCGCATTGCAAGGTGCAATTCTGAAATTTTTTGCCTTTTCCTGCTCCTCTTAGCATGATAAAGAAGATTCAAAGAGAGTGAGATGCCAGCTCCTTTCATTCAGTCAGTAGCTTCAATCATTTCTGGACGTTTTTCAATGGCAAAAATCAATGAATATTGTAAATGCACAAACAGTAATTTCTCCGCATTGCAAGGTGCAATTCTGAAATTTTTTGCTTTTTCCTGCTCCTCTTAGCATGATAAAGAAGATTCAAAGAGAGTGAGATGCCAGCTCCTTTCATTCAGTCAGTAGCTTCAAACATTTCTGGTATATGAATAACATGATGTTTTTCAATGGCAAAAATCAATGAATATTGTAAATGCACAAACAGTAATTTCTCTGCATTGCAAGGTGCAATTCTGAAATTTTTTGCTTTTTCCTGCTCCTCTTAGCATGATAAAGAAGATTCAAAGAGAGTGAGATGCCAGCTCCTTTCATTCAGTCAGTAGCTTCAATCATTTCTGGACGTTTTTCAATGGCAAAAATCAATGAATATTGTAAATGCACAAACAGTAATTTCTCCGCATTGCAAGGTGCAATTCTGAAATTTTTTGCTTTTTCCTGCTCCTCTTAGCATGATAAAGAAGATTCAAAGAGAGTGAGATGCCAGCTCCTTTCATTCAGTCAGTAGCTTCAAACATTTCTGGTATATGAAAAACATGTTTTTCAATGGCAAAAATCAATGAATATTGTAAATGCACAAACAGTAATATCTCCACATTGCAAGGTGCAATTCTGAAATTTTTTGCTTTTTCCTGCTAATCCTAGCATGATAAAGAAGATTCAAAGAGAGTGAGATGCCAGCTCCTTTCATTCAGTCAGTAGCTTCAAACATTTCTGGTATATGAAAAACATGTTTTTCAATGGCAAAAATCAATGAATATTGTAAATGCACAAACAGTAATATCTCCACATTGCACGGTGCAATTCTGAAATTTTTAGCTTTTTCCTGTTAATCCTAGCATGATAAAGATTCAAAGAGAGTGAGATGCCAGCTCCTTTCATTCAGTCAGTAGCTTCAAACATTTCTGGTATATGAAAAACATGTTTTTCAATGGCAAAAATCAATGAATATTGTAAATGCACAAACAGTAATATCTCCACATTGCAAGGTGCAATTCTGAAATTTTTTGCTTTTTCCTGTTAATCCTAGCATGATAAAGAAGATTCAAAGAGAGTGAGATGCCAGCTCCTTTCATTCAGTCAGTAGCTTCAAACATTTCTGGTATATGAAAAACATGTTTTTCAATGGCAAAAATCAATGAATATTGTAAATGCACAAACAGTAATATCTCCACATTGCAAGGTGCAATTCTGAAATTTTTTGCTTTTTCCTGCTAATCCTAGCATGATAAAGAAGATTCAAAGAGAGTGAGATGCCAGCTCCTTTCATTCAGTCAGTAGCTTCAAACATTTCTGGTATATGAAAAACATGTTTTTCAATGGCAAAAATCAATGAATATTGTAAATGCACAAACAGTAATATCTCCACATTGCAAGGTGCAATTCTGAAATTTTTTGCTTTTTCCTGCTAATCCTAGCATGATAAAGAAGATTCAAAGAGAGTGAGATGCCAGCTCCTTTCATTCAGTCAGTAGCTTCAAACATTTCTGGTATATGAAAAACATGTTTTTCAATGGCAAAAATCAATGAATATTGTAAATGCACAAACAGTAATATCTCCACATTGCACGGTGCAATTCTGAAATTTTTAGCTTTTTCCTGTTAATCCTAGCATGATAAAGAAGATTCAAAGAGAGTGAGATGCCAGCTCCTTTCATTCAGTCAGTAGCTTCAAACATTTCTGGTATATGAAAAACATGTTTTTCAATGGCAAAAATCAATGAATATTGTAAATGCACAAACAGTAATATCTCCACATTGCAAGGTGCAATTCTGAAATTTTTTGCTTTTTCCTGCTAATCCTAGCATGATAAAGAAGATTCAAAGAGAGTGAGATGCCAGCTCCTTTCATTCAGTCAGTAGCTTCAAACATTTCTGGTATATGAAAAACATGTTTTTCAATGGCAAAAATCAATGAATATTGTAAATGCACAAACAGTAATATCTCCACATTGCACGGTGCAATTCTGAAATTTTTAGCTTTTTCCTGTTAATCCTAGCATGATAAAGAAGATTCAAAGAGAGTGAGATGCCAGCTCCTTTCATTCAGTCAGTAGCTTCAAACATTTCTGGTATATGAAAAACATGTTTTTCAATGGCAAAAATCAATGAATATTGTAAATGCACAAACAGTAATATCTCCACATTGCACGGTGCAATTCTGAAATTTTTAGCTTTTTCCTGTTAATCCTAGCATGATAAAGAAGATTCAAAGAGAGTGAGATGCCAGCTCCTTTCATTCAGTCAGTAGCTTCAAACATTTCTGGTATATGAAAAACATGTTTTTCAATGGCAAAAATCAATGAATATTGTAAATGCACAAACAGTAATATCTCCACATTGCAAGGTGCAATTCTGAAATTTTTTGCTTTTTCCTGCTAATTCTAGCATGATAAAGATTCAAAGAGAGTGAGATGCCAGCTCCTTTCATTCAGTCAGTAGCTTCAAACATTTCTGGTATATGAAAAACATGTTTTTCAATGGCAAAAATCAATGAATATTGTAAATGCACAAACAGTAATATCTCCACATTGCACGGTGCAATTCTGAAATTTTTAGCTTTTTCCTGTTAATCCTAGCATGATAAAGAAGATTCAAAGAGAGTGAGATGCCAGCTCCTTTCATTCAGTCAGTAGCTTCAAACATTTCTGGTATATGAAAAACATGTTTTTCAATGGCAAAAATCAATGAATATTGTAAATGCACAAACAGTAATATCTCCACATTGCAAGGTGCAATTCTGAAATTCTTTGCTTTTTCCTGTTAATCCTAGCATGATAAAGAAGATTCAAAGAGAGTGAGATGCCAGCTCCTTTCATTCAGTCAGTAGCTTCAAACATTTCTGGTATATGAAAAACATGTTTTTCAATGGCAAAAATCAATGAATATTGTAAATGCACAAACAGTAATATCTCCACATTGCACGGTGCAATTCTGAAATTTTTAGCTTTTTCCTGTTAATCCTAGCATGATAAAGAAGATTCAAAGAGAGTGAGATGCCAGCTCCTTTCATTCAGTCAGTAGCTTCAAACATTTCTGGTATATGAAAAACATGTTTTTCAATGGCAAAAATCAATGAATATTGTAAATGCACAAACAGTAATATCTCCACATTGCAAGGTGCAATTCTGAAATTTTTTGCTTTTTCCTGCTAATCCTAGCATGATAAAGAAGATTCAAAGAGAGTGAGATGCCAGCTCCTTTCATTCAGTCAGTAGCTTCAAACATTTCTGGTATATGAAAAACATGTTTTTCAATGGCAAAAATCAATGAATATTGTAAATGCACAAACAGTAATATCTCCACATTGCACGGTGCAATTCTGAAATTTTTAGCTTTTTCCTGTTAATCCTAGCATGATAAAGAAGATTCAAAGAGTGAGATGCCAGCTCCTTTCATTCAGTCAGTAGCTTCAAACATTTCTGGTATATGAAAAACATGTTTTTCAATGGCAAAAATCAATGAATATTGTAAATGCACAAACAGTAATATCTCCACATTGCAAGGTGCAATTCTGAAATTTTTTGCTTTTTCCTGTTAATCCTAGCATGATAAAGAAGATTCAAAGAGAGTGAGATGCCAGCTCCTTTCATTCAGTCAGTAGCTTCAAACATTTCTGGTATATGAAAAACATGTTTTTCAATGGCAAAAATCAATGAATATTGTAAATGCACAAACAGTAATATCTCCACATTGCAAGGTGCAATTCTGAAATTTTTTGCTTTTTCCTGCTAATCCTAGCATGATAAAGAAGATTCAAAGAGAGTGAGATGCCAGCTCCTTTCATTCAGTCAGTAGCTTCAAACATTTCTGGTATATGAAAAACATGTTTTTCAATGGCAAAAATCAATGAATATTGTAAATGCACAAACAGTAATATCTCCACATTGCACGGTGCAATTCTGAAATTTTTAGCTTTTTCCTGTTAATCCTAGCATGATAAAGAAGATTCAAAGAGAGTGAGATGCCAGCTCCTTTCATTCAGTCAGTAGCTTCAAACATTTCTGGTATATGAAAAACATGTTTTTCAATGGCAAAAATCAATGAATATTGTAAATGCACAAACAGTAATATCTCCACATTGCAAGGTGCAATTCTGAAATTTTTTGCTTTTTCCTGCTAATCCTAGCATGATAAAGAAGATTCAAAGAGAGTGAGATGCCAGCTCCTTTCATTCAGTCAGTAGCTTCAAACATTTCTGGTATATGAAAAACGTTTTTCAATGGCAAAAATCAATGAATATTGTAAATGCACAAACAGTAATATCTCCACATTGCACGGTGCAATTCTGAAATTTTTAGCTTTTTCCTGTTAATCCTAGCATGATAAAGAAGATTCAAAGAGAGTGAGATGCCAGCTCCTTTCATTCAGTCAGTAGCTTCAAACATTTCTGGTATATGAAAAACATGTTTTTCAATGGCAAAAATCAATGAATATTGTAAATGCACAAACAGTAATATCTCCACATTGCAAGGTGCAATTCTGAAATTTTTTGCTTTTTCCTGTTAATCCTAGCATGATAAAGAAGATTCAAAGAGAGTGAGATGCCAGCTCCTTTCATTCAGTCAGTAGCTTCAAACATTTCTGGTATATGAAAAACATGTTTTTCAATGGCAAAAATCAATGAATATTGTAAATGCACAAACAGTAATATCTCCACATTGCAAGGTGCAATTCTGAAATTTTTTGCTTTTTCCTGCTAATCCTAGCATGATAAAGAAGATTCAAAGAGAGTGAGATGCCAGCTCCTTTCATTCAGTCAGTAGCTTCAAACATTTCTGGTATATGAAAAACATGTTTTTCAATGGCAAAAATCAATGAATATTGTAAATGCACAAACAGTAATATCTCCACATTGCAAGGTGCAATTCTGAAATTTTTTGCTTTTTCCTGCTAATCCTAGCATGATAAAGAAGATTCAAAGAGAGTGAGATGCCAGCTCCTTTCATTCAGTCAGTAGCTTCAAACATTTCTGGTATATGAAAAACATGTTTTTCAATGGCAAAAATCAATGAATATTGTAAATGCACAATCAGTAATATCTCCACATTGCACGGTGCAATTCTGAAATTTTTAGCTTTTTCCTGTTAATCCTAGCATGATAAAGAAGATTCAAAGAGAGTGAGATGCCAGCTCCTTTCATTCAGTCAGTAGCTTCAAACATTTCTGGTATATGAAAAACATGTTTTTCAATGGCAAAAATCAATGAATATTGTAAATGCACAAACAGTAATATCTCCACATTGCAAGGTGCAATTCTGAAATTTTTTGCTTTTTCCTGTTAATCCTAGCATGATAAAGAAGATTCAAAGAGAGTGAGATGCCAGCTCCTTTCATTCAGTCAGTAGCTTCAAACATTTCTGGTATATGAAAAACATGTTTTTCAATGGCAAAAATCAATGAATATTGTAAATGCACAAACAGTAATATCTCCACATTGCAAGGTGCAATTCTGAAATTTTTTGCTTTTTCCTGCTAATCCTAGCATGATAAAGAAGATTCAAAGAGAGTGAGATGCCAGCTCCTTTCATTCAGTCAGTAGCTTCAAACATTTCTGGTATATGAAAAACATGTTTTTCAATGGCAAAAATCAATGAATATTGTAAATGCACAAACAGTAATATCTCCACATTGCACGGTGCAATTCTGAAATTTTTAGCTTTTTCCTGTTAATCCTAGCATGATAAAGAAGATTCAAAGAGAGTGAGATGCCAGCTCCTTTCATTCAGTCAGTAGCTTCAAACATTTCTGGTATATGAAAAACATGTTTTTCAATGGCAAAAATCAATGAATATTGTAAATGCACAAACAGTAATATCTCCACATTGCAAGGTGCAATTCTGAAATTTTTTGCTTTTTCCTGCTAATCCTAGCATGATAAAGAAGATTCAAAGAGAGTGAGATGCCAGCTCCTTTCATTCAGTCAGTAGCTTCAAACATTTCTGGTATATGAAAAACATGTTTTTCAATGGCAAAAATCAATGAATATTGTAAATGCACAAACAGTAATATCTCCACATTGCAAGGTGCAATTCTGAAATTTTTTGCTTTTTCCTGCTAATCCTAGCATGATAAAGAAGATTCAAAGAGAGTGAGATGCCAGCTCCTTTCATTCAGTCAGTAGCTTCAAACATTTCTGGTATATGAAAAACATGTTTTTCAATGGCAAAAATCAATGAATATTGTAAATGCACAAACAGTAATATCTCCACATTGCACGGTGCAATTCTGAAATTTTTAGCTTTTTCCTGTTAATCCTAGCATGATAAAGAAGATTCAAAGAGAGTGAGATGCCAGCTCCTTTCATTCAGTCAGTAGCTTCAAACATTTCTGGTATATGAAAAACATGTTTTTCAATGGCAAAAATCAATGAATATTGTAAATGCACAAACAGTAATATCTCCACATTGCAAGGTGCAATTCTGAAATTTTTTGCTTTTTCCTGCTAATCCTAGCATGATAAAGAAGATTCAAAGAGAGTGAGATGCCAGCTCCTTTCATTCAGTCAGTAGCTTCAAACATTTCTGGTATATGAAAAACATGTTTTTCAATGGCAAAAATCAATGAATATTGTAAATGCACAAACAGTAATATCTCCACATTGCACGGTGCAATTCTGAAATTTTTAGCTTTTTCCTGTTAATCCTAGCATGATAAAGAAGATTCAAAGAGAGTGAGATGCCAGCTCCTTTCATTCAGTCAGTAGCTTCAAACATTTCTGGTATATGAAAAACATGTTTTTCAATGGCAAAAATCAATGAATATTGTAAATGCACAAACAGTAATATCTCCACATTGCAAGGTGCAATTCTTTAATTTTTTGCTTTTTCCTGTTAATCCTAGCATGATAAAGAAGATTCAAAGAGAGTGAGATGCCAGCTCCTTTCATTCAGTCAGTAGCTTCAAACATTTCTGGTATATGAAAAACATGTTTTTCAATGGCAAAAATCAATGAATATTGTAAATGCACAAACAGTAATATCTCCACATTGCAAGGTGCAATTCTGAAAATTTTTGCTTTTTCCTGCTAATCCTAGCATGATAAAGAAGATTCAAAGAGAGTGAGATGCCAGCTCCTTTCATTCAGTCAGTAGCTTCAAACATTTCTGGTATATGAACAACATGTTTTTCAATGGCAAAAATCAATGAATATTGTAAATGCACAAACAGTAATATCTCCACATTGCACGGTGCAATTCTGAAATTTTTAGCTTTTTCCTGTTAATCCTAGCATGATAAAGAAGATTCAAAGAGAGTGAGATGCCAGCTCCTTTCATTCAGTCAGTAGCTTCAAACATTTCTGGTATATGAAAAACATGTTTTTCAATGGCAAAAATCAATGAATATTGTAAATGCACAAACAGTAATATCTCCACATTGCAAGGTGCAATTCTGAAATTTTTTGCTTTTTCCTGTTAATCCTAGCATGATAAAGATTCAAAGAGAGTGAGATGCCAGCTCCTTTCATTCAGTCAGTAGCTTCAAACATTTCTGGTATATGAAAAACATGTTTTTCAATGGCAAAAATCAATGAATATTGTAAATGCACAAACAGTAATTTCTCCGCATTGCAAGGTGCAAGTCTGAAATTTTTTGCTTTTTCCTGCTCCTCTTAGCATGATAAAGAAGATTCAAAGAGAGTGAGATGCCAGCTCCTTTCATTCAGTCAGTAGCTTCAATCATTTCTGGACGTTTTTCAATGGCAAAAATCAATGAATATTGTAAATGCACAAACAGTAATTTCTCCGCATTGCAAGGTGCAATTCTGAAATTTTTTGCTTTTTCCTGCTCCTCTTAGCATGATAAAGAAGATTCAAAGAGAGTGAGATGCCAGCTCCTTTCATTCAGTCAGTAGCTTCAAACATTTCTGGTATATGAATAACATGATGTTTTTCAATGGCAAAAATCAATGAATATTGTAAATGCACAAACAGTAATTTCTCCGCATTGCAAGGTGCAAGTCTGAAATTTTTTGCTTTTTCCTGCTCCTCTTAGCATGATAAAGAAGATTCAAAGAGAGTGAGATGCCAGTTACTTTCATGCAGTCAGTAGCTTCAATCATTTCTGGACGTTTTTCAATGGTAAAAATCAATGAATATTGTAAATGCACAAACAGTAATTTCTCCACATTGCAAGGTGCAATTCTGAAATTTTTTGCTTTTTCCTGCTCCTCTTAGCATGATAAAGAAGATTCAAAGAGAGTGAGATGCCAGCTCCTTTCAGTCAGTAGCTTCAAACATTTCTGGTATATGAATAACATGATGTTTTTCAATGGCAAAAATCAATGAATATTGTAAATGCACAAACAGTAATTTCTCCGCATTGCAAGGTGCAATTCTGAAATTTTTTGCTTTTTCCTGCTCCTCTTAGCATGATAAAGAAGATTCAAAGAGAGTGAGATGCCAGCTCCTTTCATTCAGTCAGTAGCTTCAAACATTTCTGGTATATGAATAACATGATGTTTTTCAATGGCAAAAATCAATGAATATTGTAAATGCACAAACAGTAATTTCTCCGCATTGCAAGGTGCAATTCTGAAATTTTTTGCTTTTTCCTGCTCCTCTTAGCATGATAAAGAAGATTCAAAAAGAGTGAGATGCCAGCTCCTTTCATTCAGTCAGTAGCTTCAATCATTTCTGGATGTTTTTCAATGGCAAAAATCAATGAATATTGTAAATGCACAAACAGTAATTTCTCCGCATTGCAAGGTGCAATTCTGAAATTTTTTGCTTTTTCCTGCTCCTCTTAGCATGATAAAGAAGATTCAAAGAGAGTGAGATGTCAGCTCCTTTCATTCAGTCAGTAGCTTCAAACATTTCTGGTATATGAATAACATGATGTTTTTCAATGGCAAAAATCAATGAATATTGTAAATGCACAAACAGTAATTTCTCCGCATTGCAAGGTGCAATTCTGAAATTTTTTGCTTTTTCCTGCTCCTCTTAGCATGATAAAGAAGATTCAAAGAGAGTGAGATGCCAGCTCCTTTCATTCAGTCAGTAGCTTCAATCATTTCTGGATGTTTTTCAATGGCAAAAATCAATGAATATTGTAAATGCACAAACAGTAATTTCTCCGCATTGCAAGGTGCAATTCTGAAATTTTTTGCTTTTTCCTGCTCCTCTTAGCATGATAAAGAAGATTCAAAGAGAGTGAGATGCCAGCTCCTTTCATTCAGTCAGTAGCTTCAATCATTTCTGGTATATGAATAACATGATGTTTTTCAATGGCAAAAATCAATGAATATTGTAAATGCACAAACAGTAATTTCTCCGCATTGCAAGGTGCAATTCTGAAATTTTTTGCCTTTTCCTGCTCCTCTTAGCATGATAAAGAAGATTCAAAGAGAGTGAGATGCCAGCTCCTTTCATTCAGTCAGTAGCTTCAATCATTTCTGGACGTTTTTCAATGGCAAAAATCAATGAATATTGTAAATGCACAAACAGTAATTTCTCCGCATTGCAAGGTGCAATTCTGAAATTTTTTGCTTTTTCCTGCTCCTCTTAGCATGATAAAGAAGATTCAAAGAGAGTGAGATGCCAGCTCCTTTCATTCAGTCAGTAGCTTCAAACATTTCTGGTATATGAATAACATGATGTTTTTCAATGGCAAAAATCAATGAATATTGTAAATGCACAAACAGTAATTTCTCCGCATTGCAAGGTGCAATTCTGAAATTTTTTGCCTTTTCCTGCTCCTCTTAGCATGATAAAGAAGATTCAAAGAGAGTGAGATGCCAGCTCCTTTCATTCAGTCAGTAGCTTCAATCATTTCTGGACGTTTTTCAATGGCAAAAATCAATGAATATTGTAAATGCACAAACAGTAATTTCTCCGCATTGCAAGGTGCAATTCTGAAATTTTTGCTTTTTCCTGCTTCTCTTAGCATGATAAAGAAGATTCAAAGAGAGTGAGATGCCAGCTCCTTTCATTCAGTCAGTAGCTTCAAACATTTCTGGTATATGAATAACATGATGTTTTTCAATGGCAAAAATCAATGAATATTGTAAATGCACAAACAGTAATTTCTCCCCATTGCAAGGTGCAATTCTGAAATTTTTTGCTTTTTTCCTGCTCCCTCTTAGCATGATAAAGAAATTCAAGAGAGTGAGATGCCAGCTCCTTTCATTTCAGTCAGTAGCTTCAATCATTTCTGGACGTTTTTCAATGGCAAAAATCAATGAATATTGTAAATGCACAAACAGTAATTTCTCGCATTGCAAGGTGCAATTCTGAAATTTTTTTGCTTTTTCCTGCTCCTCTTAGCATGATAAAGAAGATTCAAAGAGAGTGAGATGCCAGCTCCTTTCATTCAGTCAGTAGCTTCAACATTTCTGGTATATGAAAAACATGTTTTCAATGGCAAAAATCAATGAATATTGTAAATGCACAAACAGTAATATCTCCACATTGCAAGGTGCAATTCTGAAATTTTTTGCTTTTTCCTGCTAATCCTAGCATGATAAAGAAGATTCAAAGAGAGTGAGATGCCAGCTCCTTTCATTCAGTCAGTAGCTTCAAACATTTCTGGTATATGAAAAACATGTTTTTCAATGGCAAAAATCAATGAATATTGTAAATGCACAAACAGTAATATCTCCACATTGCACGGTGCAATTCTGAAATTTTTAGCTTTTTCCTGTTAATCCTAGCATGGATAAAGATTCAAAGAGAGTGAGATGCCAGCTCCTTTCATTCAGTCAGTAGCTTCAAACATTTCTGGTATATGAAAAACATGTTTTTCAATGGCAAAAAATCAATGAATATTGTAAATGCCACAAACAGTAATATCTCCACATTGCAAGGTGCAATTCTGAAATTTTTTGCTTTTTCCTGTTAATCCTAGCATGATAAAGAAGATTCAAAGAGAGTGAGATGCCAGCTCCTTTCATTCAGTCAGTAGCTTCAAACATTTCTGGTATATGAAAAACATGTTTTTCAATGGCAAAAATCAATGAATATTGTAAATGCACAAACAGTAATATCTCCACATTGCAAGGTGCAATTCTGAAATTTTTTGCTTTTTTCCTGCTAATCCTAGCATGATAAAGAAGATTCGAAGAGAGTGAGATGCCAGCTCCTTTCATTCAGTCAGTAGCTTCAAACATTTCTGGTATATGAAAAACATGTTTTTCAATGGCAAAAATCAATGAATATTGTAAATGCACAAACAGTAATATCTCCACATTGAAGGGTGCAATTCTGAAATTTTTTGCTTTTTTATGCTAATCCTAGCATGAGAAAGAAGATTCAAAGAGAGTGAGATGCCAGCTCCTTTCATTCAGTCAGTAGCTTCAAACATTTCTGGTATATAGAAAAACATGTTTTTCAATGGCAAAAATCAATGAATATTGTAAATGCACAAACAGTAATATCTCCACATTACACGGTGCAATTCTGAAATTTTTAGCTTTTTCCTGTTAATCCTAGCATGATAAAGAAAGATTCAAAGAGAGTGAGATGCCAGCTCCTTTCATCAGTCAGTAGCTTCATACATTTCTGGTATATGAAAACATGTTTTTCATTGGCAAAAATCAATGATATTGTAAATGCACAAACAGTAATATCTCCACATTGCAAAGGTGCAATTCTGAAATTTTTTGCTTTTTCCTGCTAATCCTA